>NW_024810482.1:0-2920 GCF_019175285.1 Sceloporus undulatus | reverse complement strand
ATTGCTCCAGATCTTATTTTCTGGAGTCACACTGTTGGCTCATTTGGATTGACTTCGTATGTTTTACCTCTACACCACCGAAATGTTCCTGATGCAAAAACATGGAAACTTCTTGAGGAATGCATAGTTCTCTGCCTACAAAGAGGCCTGTGGCCTCACTAGAATGGAGACATATTGGATTGCAAATGAGGGGTCCCTTTTGAGATGCAAATACAGTAGACTTTAAATTCCCTGGACTTTGACAATCTCCCTATTGCTGCATGGCCAGGAGGAGGAGAACCCTACTTGCACAAAAGATATCCTCCCCATCATACCAGCTTTACTAAGGACTGAAAGAACATGAAGGCATCTGACTAACATCTCCAATCACTCCCCCACCCCCTTGTTTGGTTTATAACATCTTGCCTGATGAAGAAGCCCATGGAGCTTCAAAAGCTTGCAACAAGTATATTGTGCACTTTGGTTGGCCAGGCAAGGTATCACTGATGGATTTTTGTTTGCATTTGTTAAATGGCCAACACAGCTCCCCCAGCATGTTGGCTTATGTTCAACTTGTGGTCTACTTGGACTCTTAGATCCCTTTCACATGTAGTTTCGTTAAGCCAGGTGTCCCCCATCCTATATCTGTGCATTTTATTTTTCTGCCCTAAGTGCAGTACGTTACATTTCTCCGGGTTGAAATTCAATTTGTTAGATTTGGCCCAGATTTGTAATCTTTTGAGGTCATTTTGAATTTTGATCCTGTCCTCTGGGGTGTTAGCTACTCCTCCTAATTTGGTGCAAATTTGCTAATCTGCAAATTTGATAAGCATGCCTTCTATTCTTTCATCCAGGTCACTGATAAAGATGCTGACTATCAAGGACAGAACCCTGTGGCACCTCCTTTGCATAAATGAGGGGAACATCCTATGCTATGAAATCCTATGCTATCTAAACCTGAGTTTTTCTGTTCAGGAAGAGTTCTAGTGTCTCACCAGACTAGAAATTCTAACACATGTGTGTCTATATGTGCCTTCAAGTCACCTGTTTAACTCATGGCATCCACATGAATTTTATTGGATTTTCTTAGGCAAGGAATCTCAGAGCTGGTTTTGCCAGCTTCTTCCTCTGAAATATATCCTGCAATACTTGGTTTTCGTCAGCAGTCTCCCATCCAAGTACTCACCAGGGCTAACCTTGCTTAGCTTCCAATATCCGACAAGGTCTTCGGGCGCCTTTATGGTATTTCAGCCTTACACTAAAGCATACATTCAGATTTTCACTCGCTCCCACCCTGTCCTCTTGGCCATTGCAACAAAAGAGACCCTTCCAAAACTGGAATTCATCCCCCAAGGCCCAAAAAATGTTCCTTATCCTTGTTCTACAAGGAATGCGCTGAAGTAATGCAAAGCAGATACATATCTGAAGTTCAGCTAAAGCAGTTTATCACGTTGTCTTGAGGGGATGCAGAAGAGTTGTCCAGCTAGTTTTGCATTCCCCTCTAAAGTGGGAACCAAATATTCCTTCTCTCACAAGTTGTATCTTTGTAAACAGGAATGAGGATGCCAAAAAGTTATCCGATCTTATCGAGAACTGAATTCCCTCTGGTGCAATACTGTAGTAGCAAAGGGTGCAGTTCATGCCTTTGCAGAATGCCACTGATTTAACCTGGGAACTAAACTAGGATTTGGTTTCAGAGGGAGATTTACATGTTTTCCAGGAGCTGGCTGTCAAAAGATGTTAAAACTGATTTGCAAAGATACCTAAAAGTAGTAATTCCTTAATTTTAAAGAAGTAATTCCTTACTTTTTTTTTTTTACAAAGGTATCTAAAACAGTCAGATATTTATAATAATAGGTCAAGAAATGTGGCTTATTCCCTGGTAGGTGTGCTTAGCACTTCAGTGTTACCTAGTTTCTCAATACTAAACATCCCCTTCCCATATATATATATATATATATATATATATATAGAGAGAGAGAGAGAGAGAGAGACTTATACATATCTCTCTATGTATATGTAAGCATAAATGTTTGTCTAAACCAACGCTCATAAAGATACAGTGTGCCCTTCCCTTACGCGGGGGATCCATTTCAGACCCCCCATAATGGAAATACCACGTATGGTGGAGCCCCATTGAAAACAATGGAGTTCATGCCTGCAGTGTGGTATGGCGCGTGTGCCACAGGTGTATGCACCATTGCTTCTTCCAGTGCCTAGCTTTCAGTGTATGCTGAAAGCTGCGTATGGCGTGCCCACGTATGATGCGGGCACACTATATAGATATATAGATATACTCCCTCCCAGGAGTAAATAGATGCTGTTATGCGTTCAGTTTTTACAGAAGTAATTCCTTACTCTGCCATCCCCCCCGAAAGGTACCTAAAAGATAATAATCCACTGCAAAAAAGCTTGAGAAATTATTTTTTACAAGAAATTAGTTACAATTTGCCATTTTTTTCAAAGATACCTAAATAGTTACTTTTAGTTACTAAATACTTACCAAAGCAATTACAAATGCTGGCCTATGGGGCACTACTTCCCCCTCTCTTCTGACCCACTTGACCATCGCTCCAGCATCCACAACAGACCACAAGCCAGCACTTGAACCACTATTTGTAAACGAAATATGAAGGTGACATAAAAGTTACAGCTCTGCTGCAAGAAGAATGAAGTTCTCTCTCTAAAGTTACACCTGGCATGCAAGGCATTCCTACTTTTGTATGTAGGGAAAGGAACTAATTATGGCTTAGGTCCACAATGTCTGAAACACCGTATCTTCTCCATTAGTCTGAGTTTGGACACTTTCATGGGAAGGTAGGTTTTGTAGATTTTTTAACTATACTGTGCTTTTAAACCATAGGCTGCTTTGAGTCCCAGTTTTGGGGGGAAAGTGGGATACAAATTAATAATAATAATAATAATAATAATAATAATAATA
>NW_024810481.1:0-2921 GCF_019175285.1 Sceloporus undulatus | reverse complement strand
AACTTCTTTCCCACAATAACAGCAACTAGGCTTTAAGCCGCCAATAAGCCAACTATTTACAAGTCTCTGGTAGCACCCTCGGTGGATATGTCTCCCCTCGAGTTGGAGTCCTTCTCCTCAGGCCTCCGGCTTTCCCCACAATACTTCTCCAGAGGTTCGTTCTCAGCCTTCTCTCTGTCCTTGGGAATGGGACCCCACTCCCACTTCTCTCCCTTTTCGTCCCACCACTTGCCCTCCAGTCCGCTAGCTGAGGGTTTTGCCCACAACTCCTCGTCTGAGAAGTTGAATTCCCCTTCCGTTCTGGGGTTTCTAAGCTCTATCCCTTGGTGAGGACCTCGCTTCCGAAAGGAGGGCCGAGCCTGCAGGGATACTGGTAGTCCTTCCCTACCGGGGCTTCTCTTTACCTGGCCTATCCCTGACTCAACCGTGGCTCCCCGTCCTCCTCTTCCGCGATGTCCTCTGCCTCCCACACACCACTCTCCCTCTCCTTTTATCTTTCGCTCTCTCCGCCTCCTTTCCTCTAACTCCGCCTCCGGACCTCCTCCTTGTTCTTCTTGCCCCTCCTCCTCAGTCTTCCTTTCTCCTTCTTCTTCCACCTGCTCCACTTCTGTCCTCCCCGTCCTCTCTACACCTGGACCTACCACCTTACTACATCTGGACAGACATAAAAGCCTTGATTTACTTTGGCTCTCTCTCCTTGCCTATTTTAATTCCATTACTATATCAATCTTTCCTACTTTATAGCATTATAAAAATATGTTGCTTCTTCTCTGTCCCATAGAAAAGGTGCACACATTGATTGCCCTTTGTCTTGACTACTATAATATTCTCCTCCCTGATCTTCTACTGTTTCATGGAACAATGTCTACTTCTGGATCCAAGAGATGTTTCGTGTTCTTATCATTTAAAACCTTGCCATCCCTAAGTTTCCACTCTTGTATCCTAATTCAGTCTGGTCACGTGACTTTTAGTCATATACCTTCCCCACTTTCAGCAGCATAAGGTGATCCTGTTCCTTAAAATGGCTCCTTTCCCCATTATGCCTGGAACTATCTCAATCATTTATGATGCTATATTACTTCTTTCCATCAAATCTCTCTTCAAAATGCACTTTTTTCTGTTAAGCTTTTAACGTATTGACTTAGTACCAATACCCTTCTGTGCCTATGTTTCAGTACAATAGGATATTCTACATGCACTTTGAACAGGGGCTATGAAACTGACATATAAATCAGGAAGCCCTGATTCAAATCTCTTCTTTGCCATCAGTTTCTATTAGGCAAGTATCACTCTCTCAGCCTTTGCTGTACATCTGTAATATCACTCCTAATAGCAAATTCAGCTGTGTGTGCCATGAAAATTGCAATGAAAATGAGACTGCTGAGAAATAAAAGATAAGCATGTGGGCATGCTTGGGGGAACCCTAGATTTATATGAATATTTACAAGTCATTTTTTAAAAAATATATAAGTGGTAACTGCACAAAGAACTAATGAGATCAGAGCAATCTCAGTAATCCTGGAATGTTCACTGACAGTTGCAAAGTAGGAAAATGGTGCAGTGGGATTGTAGTGCCTTCTTTGGGGAGAAAGGCTGACTAGAGAGTTCTGAACAAGAACATTTCCTTTAGGTGACCAGATATACTGTAACATTTTGTTGCAGGTCCAGTATATGATGAGAGCAACACTGACTCAACCTTAGAGCTGAGGTATGTCTTACAACAAGTTAGTACATTCTAACTGTTGTTGTTAGCACTATTATTATTATCATTATTATAAAATTAAAAAAATAACTTAGCTATATAAGAAACTACTGTAGCTTTAAAATTCATTCCAGCTTTTGCAAACATTCAAAACATCCACCCACAGAGATTCTAAATGTTCAGAGTGATTTCAGAGACATCCAGTTGGAATGCTAACAGATACTCATCTTTAGTGGATTTTGAATGTTTTGGAAAAGTAGATTTTAGTCAGATTAATAAGATTTCAGGCACAATTCCAGTTACTGATGAAGCTCCAAACCCATCATTACAGATGTACCATCTGAGTTAATAAGCAGCCTAGGAAGACAAAACAGATGGTATAAAGTTGAAGGAGACTGGCTATGTATATCTCAGATGGGAAGATACATATTTTAAAAGATTTAAGAACAAATGCAAAAAGGAAAAAAAGAAAGAATGGAAGAGGAATACATTGTTGATAATGCTTTCCATTGATCACGAATTACCTTGGGAAGAAAAGCAAGGCTGGCAGCTTGATGCATCAGCTTATCAAGAAATGAGAGCCAAGTGGAGAAAAATATACCCTGGAAGCAAATGGGGAATTGTTTTCAAATGGCTGAAATTCTGCACAGCCAGCTCTGTCTTTCTCTCTGTGTGTATTCCAAGCTGGGCAGCTGTAGAATGTGCTATTCAAGGAAGAAAAATGCCCTTCTATAACTTTATCTTTTCTTTAACTTTTGTTTAAATCCTTGTAAAAATCTTATATGGGGGATCTTTGGTATCTGCTAGGGTTTGGTTCCAGGACCCACCATGGATACCAAAATTTGGGGATGCTCAAGTCCCATTAAATACAGTGGTGTAGTAAAATGGTGTTTCTTATATAAAATGGAAAAATCAAGGTCTACTTTTTGGAACATTTTTATTTTTTGAATATTTTCAAGCTGTGGATGATTGAATCAGTGGCAAGGAAACCCATGGATACAGAGGGCTGACTGTCAAAAAGAAAAGAAAATGTTTGGACTTTAGGTTTGCTGGGGAGAATATGAAAATACATATTCTTTTTTATCGGTAAGCTTAAGGTCTTCAAGCAGCATTTTCAGAAATCAGCATATGGCACTTTGGTGTCCAACAGGTTTATTAGCTTATCTCAGGTCAATATTAATTTTCTCTTCTGTACTATTACTTGCTTATAATGGATATG
>NW_024810480.1:0-2921 GCF_019175285.1 Sceloporus undulatus | reverse complement strand
TTCTCAATAAAGTTCTTTGCTATTTCAACACACTGGACTCTTTGATGCAAAGAAGTTCTGCATTTGCACAACATCGACATTTTCTTCTCTCCTCAGTCCTCAACTCCATTCCCAGCCATAAGAACAGCAGAGGCAAACACACACACACACACACACTCACACTCACACTGACACACACACACACACACTGAGAGAGAAAGAGCTATATGTACAAATCAGAGTCTTCATAGCCTTTCTCTCCTGAGTCTAGCTCCGCAGCTTGGGCTCCATTCCGAAAGGAAGGAAGAAAGGGCGTATTCCTTCCCTTCTTCCAGAGGCTATAGGTGAGGTGTCTACTAACTCCATGAATAAGATCATACTGGATTAAATTAAATCTGTGCGTACTCAGGACGTGGACAATCTCCTTGGAAGTGTGAAGAAGACAACTTGCCCTCTCAACCCTTGCCCTTCATGGCTAGTCTTCCAAGGATGAGATGCACTTAGGACTGACCTGAGATGTATCATAGATGCATCTCGTAGGGAGGGCTATTTTCCATCTTGCTTAAAAGAAGCGGTGGTTCACCGTCTTCTGAAAAAGCCCTCCCTAGATCCCTTGGACATGAACAATTACAGATCCATCTTCCATTTCTAAGCAAGGTGATTGAGAAGGAAGTTGCTCTTCAACTCCAAGCATTCTTGGAAGAATCAGATTATCTAGACCCATTTCAAACTGGCTTCAAGACGGGATACGGAGTCGAGAATGCTATACTGTAGTCGCCTTACTAGATGATCTTTGCTTGAGCACCGACAGATGAAGTGTGACCCTTTTGAAGCTTTTGGATCTCTCAGTGGCTTTCAATACCATCGGCCATGGTATCGTTCTGGAAAGCCTGAGGGAATTGGGGATCAGGGGCAATGCATTGCAGTGGGTCCGGTCCTATCTCTCAAGCAGATTCCAGACAGAGATGCTTGGGGACAGTTGTTGCTTTAAAAGGGAGTTTAAATTTGGCGTTCTTCAGGGCATCATCCTGTCACTAATGCTGTTTAACATCTACATGAAACCACTGGGAGAGATCATCTGGAGACATGGAGTGGAGTGCTATCAGTACGCTGATGACACCCAACTATATCTCTTCATGCGCCAGACCTCTGCATCAACTAAGGAAGGCATCTCCCCTCTGAATGAATGTCTTGGAGCAGTAATGTGCTGGATGAGGAGAAACAGATTAAAACTGAATCCAGATAAGACCGAGGTACTTGATGGAGATCCTAATCCAGGTATGGAGGTTTGTCAACCGGTCCTGGATGGGGTCACACTTCCCCTAAAGGACTGTGTTTGCAGTTTGGGGGTGCTCCTGAATCCATTGCTCCAGATGTCAAGTCAGATAGATTCAATGGCCAAGAGTACCTGTTATCAGCTTTGGTTGATATGCAACTGCGCCCTTTCCTGGAACCTGTAGAACCGAAAACTATAGTGCATGCTCTGGTAACCTCACGTCTTGACTTCTGTAATGCGCTCTACCTAAGCTACCCTTGTACCAAGTCTGGAAAATTCAACTCATCCAAAATATGGCTGTCAGAGTGGTCACTGGAAGATCTAGAGGTGACCATATCACACCTATATTAAAATCTCTTAATTGGCTGCCTATTAATTTCAGGGCACAGTACAAGGTCTTGGTTATAACCTTACTTACGGGATCGCTTTCTCCCATACAAACCGCCCCACCTCTTGAGGTCCTCTGGTAAAAACCTTGCTACCATTGCCTTCTTCTGAGGCTGAGAAAGTGTAACTTGCCCAAGGGCAGCCAGGGAGTTTCTATAGCCGAGTGAGGATTTAAACTTTGGTTTCTCAGAGTACTAGGCCAATACTCAAACCACTGTATAATACTTAGTCGTAGGGGGTCTGTTTTATGTCCATATTTATTCAGCAGAGCCTTTCTTTGAGGCTGAGAGAGTGTGATATATGCAAGCTCACCCATGGATTTCCAAGGCTGAGTGAGGATTCGAATCCTGGTCTCCCGGTCCTAGTCCAGCCCTCAGTCCATGGCACCATGCTGTTTCTCTTTCAGACCTTTCTTGCTGGCTAGATGTGGCTCCAGCTTAATTCCAGAAGATGGACTAGTCTGCCTTTCTGGTTAGATAACATAAAATTAGACTGTTTCTGGACCAGCCGTGGAGGGAATTTCTAGAGGTCTGCTTGCAATCTGGGACTGCTTTGTTTCCCAGCTAATTTCCACAGATGTTTGTCCATGGATTCAAGCATCCAGACCTTGAAAATGTTTTCAAAATTTATCAGTTCCAAAAAGTAACTCTTTTTATTTCATTTTATTTAAGGGACACTATTTTAGTATGCCCTTGTATTTAAGGTACAGTCAGCTCTTCTTATACACTGATTATTTTATACACAGATTCAAGCATACACGGTTTGAAAATGTTTTTAAAAAGTACACATTTCAAACATCAGACCTTGATTTTCCATTTTTTATAAGGGACACCATTTTGCTTTGTCACTGTATTGAATGGCACTTGAGCATACACAGATTTTGTAATACACAGGGGATCTTGGAACCAAACCCCAGCGTATAACAAAGGTCCACTGTAACTTGAGAATGCATGGGTTTTGGCATCCATCGTGGGTCCTGGAACCAAACCCCAGTGTATACCAAGGACTGACAGTACTTTTATTTCACATGATCACTGACTTCCTCGGAATCTTCGCATATTCTTCTTGAATAAGATTATTGAAGCCAGCAAGCTTTTCCTCCAGCACTGGCCAGAGCAGCTCAGTCAGGGCACCGACTATAACTTGGTGTGAGAGATCAGGTAGGGAGACAGCCCAGTGCCTGACTGGCCCAGGCCAGAAAGATGTCCAAGGGCATTGCCAGGAGGGTGCGGGGGGGGGCATCACCTAGTGCGCTGCTGGGAAGGGGTGCTGAAGTTAT
>NW_024810479.1:0-2921 GCF_019175285.1 Sceloporus undulatus | reverse complement strand
GACAGAATTATGCCTTATATAGTTCTTTGGTCCACTCTAGCACACTTCTTATATCTTTATATTGGTTACTATCATCTTTGGTTCCAAGAGCAGTTTCCAAAATCTATGGTTTTTTTGCCTCAGCATACAGAAATTATATTACTTTTTTGACCCTCTAAAAATGGATCTTCATCTCAGTATGACACTGAGTATCTTTCTTGCAACAGTCCACCTCTTTTTCAGGTTCAGGTCTGGGCTTTTACAAACAGGAGTCAAGCATCATGAACACAATGAAGAAACTGGCCTTTTTCACTGAAATGAGTAGAGGCCACCTCTGGGAGATTGTAGGACAGACACACTTGAAGTTTTTAATCACAACAGATGATGATGCAGAGGGAGGCTAAGCAATTAGGTTAGTCTCCCAGGTTACATTTAATTTTTATATGGATAAATATTGGAGACCAACCTCATAGTCCCAAAACATGGGCCAAATAAAGCAGCTTTGGGGTCATGGTTTTTAGATGATGCACACTCTGAGCCTGCACCAAACTGGCAAGAGCTGGCCCTTTTAGGAACAGATTTAATCTGCTCCTGCTGGGACTATGTAGTTGCTGAGGTCCCAGCCTGATTTGGGCCATCTGCTTCAGCCCATATTTAGTTCCTTGTATACAGCGGCACAATGCACAATGTACAGAAGAAGCATTTGGCATACGCTCAAGGGCCCTTTGTCTCTCAAAATTATTATTTTTTTGCATGCTCTACATCAGGATCAGGGAATCTGGGACCTTCTGGATGATATTGGAATCCAGCTCTCATCAACCCCATCCAGGATAGCACTTGGCCAGTGAAAATTATAGCTGCAGACAAACAACCCCTGGAGGTGCATAGGCTCTCAAGCACATTCCACACCCTGGCATTGATGACAGCCTCCAGGTCAATTTCACAGTCAAATTAAGTCTGGTGGATGGGCATTTCAATTATAGGCTTTATCAATAAGCCTTTTGCACTTCTGATCTTGGTGGGATCTCAGTGATCCAATGAGTACAACACAACTGGCAGGAGAGGGCTACAGGACTCTGCAAGTTTCTGAGCATGGCTTGGAGAAACTGACATAAGAAGAAAGTTTTGAGTTTTGGAAAAAAGAATGCCTTTCTTGACAAGAAGATGAACACAGGTGTTGTGTCAGGAAAGAATGTACAGTACTCAGTTGGTCAGTCTGGACTACAGAATACATTAAAACTAACATTTTAATATTCAGGAATGAGGGAGTCATATGAAGGCAGCTGGAATGACCTAACTGTCATTTTCCTGGGCTTAAATAAAGAAAGAATGCCTCAAAATATAACTGCAATGAGCACAGTTTGAAAGAGTGTAGTTAATTACATTTAAAAATCTTCCAAATGTCTTGTTTTCAAATAACTTCAAGTGTAATTAACCCTGCCCTTCTGCTTTTTAAATATGGATATTCCCTGTTCTTAATCTATCTGTGCAAATTATGTTAACAGTTTTTAAATGTACACAGCATTTTCAGGCTGAAGTGCAGCTCACAGACAATTTTATAAGTAAACAACATAAGTAATTTTTAACCAGTGAAATTAATGCCTCAATATTTTCTTTCTTTTCTTACATCAAATATGTCTAACTGAATTAGCCAAAAGCCTTCCTTCTAAGGAACCATGCCAAAAAATTAGACACCTAAAAAGAGTGTGAAGATGTATGGGAATGGTCGCATAACAAGGCTTTGTGTGCATGGCTTATTGAAGAAAGTGTTTGAAAGAGCTCAAGTCTGACACACAGCCCCCTTATTTTATATTAAGAAACTCCCAGAGAAAAACTACTTTCACTAGTCATAAGTCAGCAGTCTAGTCTGCCTCATTAGAAAAAGACAATTGCCACTTAGTAAGCCAAGCTCACTTCCACTCTTGCCCTCTGTTCCACAAGCTAGGGGATATGGGATCTAAACATTCTCATGTACAGCAGCACTCTATGCTGTGTATTCCAACATCTCCTCTCACATCAGGGGTTGTTTTATTATAGTCAGCCCTCAGTTGTCCATGAATTCTGCATCCACAGGGTCAACCAACCATGGTTTGAAAATATTTGGAAGGGGAAATTCCAAAAAGCATATCTTGTAGTTCACCGTGTTATGTAAGGGACACCATTTTACTATGCCACTGTATATAATGGGACTTGACCATCCAAAGCAACCACTCTTTCTATGGTAGTGATTCACCAGACTGTAACTGAGGGGCTGAACAGTCTGTCCATTTCCTTGCCCAATTGGGGTTGCAGCAACTACATGCTGTGGCCCCAATCTGGCTTTTCCGCGGTGCAAAAAGAAGCCACAAAAATGGCTCCTTTTAACGCCTCGGATAGGGCACCCTAGCTGCAGCAGCTTTTCAGTGCTCCTTTGGCACAGTGTTTAAATACTGTGCCAACAGCAATGCTGGTGTGGGGGCAGCTGGCATGCCTACGCCACACTCCCACCATGCTGGTGCATAACGCCAGTCTGTAGAGGCTCTGAAACTTCTTTTTGAGCCTACACATTTATATGGAATTATTCAAGGGGGTATCATAAAGTAATAATTATCACCCAGAAGTTATTATGGTATATTGATGAAATTCTGTCAGTGTCATAACTGACCCCTAAGTGCATGATGTTGAGAAAATCAGCTCATTGTGTCCTTTATTTTTGTAACAGTTTGTGCCTGACTAAAATGTAAGATGGGGAAGATTGAGGCTCACGATGTGACAAAGTTTCTGCATTTGAAGGGTAATAGTGCCTAGCAAGTTTATGATGAGATGATAATAGTTTATGGAAATGATTGCCCATCTTATGACACTACTGTGAGCAGGAAAAGGATTTTCCAAACTGGTCACACGTCCCTCACAGAGAAGCCAAGACCTGGAATACTATCATTGACAGACGAAACGGCCACAGT
>NW_024810478.1:0-2922 GCF_019175285.1 Sceloporus undulatus | reverse complement strand
AAAAAAAAAGAAAAGAAAAGACAAACAATCTACTTGGGAATACCGAGGGTCCACTTGCACCATGTGACTACCTGCATATTGGAACTGCAATGAGAGGAACTTATCACACGTAAACCAATAGTGGAAAACCAGTGCAATTGGGAGGCATTGACAGGTTTTATCCAACACTGAAAAGGAGAATTCCAGGAATGGATGGAAGATGAAGCAGCTACAGGACAGAAATAGCATCATGTGATGAGGTATAGCCACAGACACTACTGTCCTGCCGTAATTCTGCTTTGGCAGTTGCATGTGATGAATTCCATGTTTACTGTTCAACCTATTGAATGACAGTGTTTCAAAATCCCTGCATTTTTAGGTTTAACTTTGTGTGAATTCTGCAACAAAATGTGACTCTGGAAGATCCAAAAGTCCCATTTGCCTGAAGAAGGGCTAAACATGAATTAGTCATTTCTATCAACATTTCCAAGTAAGAGGGCTTTTAAATTCTGACATTTCTGTTTATGGATGTAAGACGTTTAGCCTATTTTGTATGACTCTTCAATGCTGATTTGCAAATGCTGTTGAATTATCTAGAAATGTTCTTGCATGGGTGTATGTAATTTTTTGTGACATTGCTCTAAGCTCCTTTGAGCATGGTAATTTTAATATGGAAAAAGTCTCATGCGAATCAACTGCTGCTGATGAAATGGTGGCAAAAAGAAAATATGCTTTTGCTGCTGGCACCCTTTAAGCCACCCCAATGTTTTGCCTCAAGTGTAACGATATATAATTAGATACCAAAAGCAGAATCATCCAGGCCATGGTATTTTTGATTTCCATGTATGGTTGTGAAAACTGGACAGTGAAGAATGTTGACAGGAAGAGAATAATCTAATTTGAAATGTGGTGTTACGACAGAATTCTATGGATACTGTTGCTGTTCTGTGCCTTCACATTGTTTCCAATTCATGGAGACCCCGAGACAGCACAGCCTTTCTTCCTGAAATATATGGTCCTTACCCAACATCTGGTTCAGTGGTGTTCAGGGATCTTTGGTTTGTGACTTGTGCATGGCTCTGTGTGTGATAAGGAAGCAATTGCCACTAAATAAACATCTTGTGCATTAGAGCCATGTCTGCGTGACAGAGACCCATGCTTGGCATACTGCAATGCCTCTGGGATGCAATTAGCTAATGACCATGACAGTAGCAGCACTTGAATATTAGCACTGTAGCAGACACAGACTTTTAAGGGTATCAGGTCACTTTCAGTTTTCTTTCCCACTAGGGAAACGCTGATCCTCTAAGGACTCGCTCACTTGTTTTCATGCCCCTGAGTCAAGTCTGGTATCTTCCGCATCCCAAAAAAACAAAGCATCCAACTGACATTGTTATTATAGCTGGCACTTACAATCTATCCTAAAACAGAGCAGTTTGCAATGACAGATACAGTTCTCTAACGTGGGTGGAAGTGTTAATTTAGGTTCCCATCCCACCTTCCAAGATGCTTCCATTCTAATTGCTGGCAGGCATTCCAGATTTTGTTGGCTGCAGGACAGTTTTTAGTTGCAGTTAGTAGCACCTGAATAACTAATAGTTTATTGTGGCTAAGATTTAATGGGGAGGTGGGTTTACATTGAATCCACAAAACCTTATGCTACAAATCTAACCTAAGGTTTCTTTGTTGTGGTTGTTATTACACCTCTGAATGTTAGTCCATTTGCCCTGTATGCCCTAGCTCTAGGCTATCTGACAGACCGTATTTCCCCTTATGAACCTGCTCAGACCTTGAGATCCACAGCAGAGGCCCTTCTTTCATTCCCATCACCTTCACAGATACGGTTGGTGGGAGCACAGCACAACTGCATCGGCTGCCACTTGACTTTGGAACTCCCTCATTAGGGAGGCTAGAATGGCTTCCTTCTTGCTGTTCTTCTATTGACAGGCAAATACTTTCTATTCAGAAAAGCTTTTGGAAGTGAAGGTTTCCAAGGAAAAGTCTGCAAGAGCTGCATTTTTAAAAACTGTCTTGTTTAACTGTTTTAACATCTTTTTAAGATTGCATGTATTTAACATGGTTAATAGCATAATCCAGTTGTAATGTTGACTTTTGTTCTGTTTTTAATTATATCACAATGTGTATTGCATCTTGAGTCCCAATCTTGGGAAAAGACAGAACATAAGTAAAGTTAATGGCTTGAGACACAACAGCCAAGAGTGGGGAATGTTGGGAGATGCAGTCCAACAGCTCGAGGGCCACAGTTGCCCATGCTGCTTTGATGATAGCCAAAGGCCTTTTCATCTTGCAGCTACAGTTGCTACCTGCTGACTCTGCTAATGGCCTGTTGAGGAATACTTGAAGTTAGGCATTTGGTTCTGTGTGCTGTGTCTTCTAGAGCCTTTTCACACTGGGATTTTTTGAGCGCAGAAGTAGGATCGGTTCGCATTGGCTGATGCGTGTTCACGTTATATCGCGCTGTATTTTCACACTTTTGAGCTCAGAATACGCATTGGGCGATGCGTATTCATGTTATATCGCACTGTATTGTGTCCTCCTTCTGCCGGGGTTCCGAACTGAAGCCAGCTGGCTCCTCGTTTTGGCAAGTCCGCCAAATTGGTGGATTGACGGGATCCGCATTGATGGGCTGTTATGTAAATCCAATCTGCTGGTCCTCCTGAAGACCAGTGCAAGATCACTGGGTTACAAATTTCCCATGATGGTGCACTGGAATTTCCCCCCATTTCCTTCTGGTGGCCCTTTCCGCTTTCAGGACAACCGTCGGGGCTGGGGAGCGATTTTTCCATTGGCCGAGATAAGTCTGAAACCTTTTGTGGGGGGGGGGGGGATAAGCATTTTGCATTTTTATTACATTATTATTGTCGCATTATAACTCTGGTGCATGTATATATATGTATGCACTCTTTTCCGTTGTGTGTGTGT
>NW_024810477.1:0-2922 GCF_019175285.1 Sceloporus undulatus | reverse complement strand
TGCAACTCTCCAGGACTGTGTAGCTTACATTGACTTTGCTGTGCTGGGAGGGGGTTGTTTGTTTGATAACTAGCTGCTTTATCAGCCCTTTGGCTGCTTTCCCGGACACATAGGCGCTAATGGGGAAAAGCCGCGTTTCGTGCGAAAAAGCCGAAAAAAGCACCAAAAAATTTCTTCGTATCCCGAAAAAACATTCGTAACCCGGAACAATGATTTCCTATGGGATTTTTTCGTATCCCGAAAATTTCATAACCTGGGTATTTCGTATCCCGAGGTACCACTGTATAGTGTGATAAACATCTATGATATATGGTTATAACCTAAAAAGCTATATATGACTCATGTCCATGATGCAGTGGCTTAGTGGTTAAGACGCCAGTTCTGATGATTGGAAAATCAGAAGATTGGCAGTTCAAGTGCTATATGATGGGGTAAGCTCCTATCACTAGTTCCCAGCTTCTGCCAACCTAGCAGTTCAGAAGCATTCAAATGCAAGTAGATAGATAGGTACCACTTCTCAGTGGGAAGGTAACTGCA
The DNA here is from genome assembly GCF_019175285.1 of Sceloporus undulatus. Taxonomy (NCBI): domain Eukaryota; kingdom Metazoa; phylum Chordata; class Lepidosauria; order Squamata; family Phrynosomatidae; genus Sceloporus; species Sceloporus undulatus. Next base: position 2,385 of record NW_024810477.1, on the reverse strand, counting down.
TTCGGTGCAGTCATGCTGGCTGCATGACCACCAGAGCAGTCCTCGGACAACGCTGGCTCTTCGGCTTAGAAATGGAGATGAGCACCACCCCCTACAGTTGGTTACGATTAGACTACCTTTATCTTTACCTTTTACCAGGCTGTTTGGCAGACTGTATCTCCCTGCATGAGCCAGCCCAGGCTCCGAGATCCTCAGGAGAGGCCCTTCTCTCTGTCCCACCCTCATCACAAGCACGATTGGTGGGGACGTGAGAGAGGGCCTTTTCCATGGCAGCCCCTAGGCTCTGGATCTCCCTTTCCAGGGAGGCCAGAATGGCCCCCTCTTTGTTCTCCTTCAGCCAGCAGACTTTCCTGTTCAGAGAGGCATTTAAAACTGAAGTTTTTTTAAAGAATGGCCTGGGTGTTGCATTCTTTTACATGTGTTTTAAACACATTTATCTTTTAAATTATATTTTATTATTTTATATGCAATCTGTTTAATATTATAATAATTTAAGTCTGTTTTAATGTAACACTTTTCTATGTTTTTAATTGTACTGTTTTTAATCTTGTAAGCTTCTCTGACCCCCCAGTTTGGGGAAAGTGCAGGATATAAATAAATATAACAGCAACAGCAACAACAACAACACTTTAACTGTCATGCCTGGGATTTGTAATTTGGAGAGGCACCCCTCCCTGAACTACAAATCTCAGGATTCCATGGGATGTTGTCAAGTGGGATCATAACACTATGATTTTTCAGTATGAACACACCCCTGTACTAGAAATGTCTTTATTCCAATCCAGCATTTTGTTGTGCGTGTACCTTAATGTCAGCTGTTGACTTATGGAGACCCCATAATTTCATAGGGTTTTCTTAGGCAAGGAATACTCACAGATGGGTTTGCCAGTTACTTCTGAAATACATTCTTCAGCACCTGGAATTTATTTGTGGTTTCCCATCTTAGTACTAATCAGCACTGACCCTGCATAGCTTCCAAGATCAGATAGGACCTCATACCTTTAGGGTGTTTATTCATCTTAAATTCTCATGTGTAACCATTATGACTAATAATAACCACTGATAGATTTATTCACCATGAATTTGTACAGAGCATCTTCCATTCTACTGAGACCAAAAGGACTTGGGTGCTGAATTCTTCTCAATAACGAGAGATTAAAATCAGGAACCTTAAGTGTCTGAGCTTTCTTTCTGTGTTCAAAACCATATTCAAAACTTTAAAAAACCGAAAGATAAGAGGTACTACTTGTGACAAGTGGCCTTGGACAAAATGAACTTCCTTGGTTACCATAGCAGTTCCTCAGAGGCCAGTTGTCAGGCAAAAAGGGAGGGGGGATATAAACCTCTTAAATGAGCAAAATTATAACAACTATATACTCAACCTAGTGGTTTCCTTTTGTGTGCTACTTTTCAACCTGCTCAGTAGCAAGATTAACTAAAGTCATAGGCTATGTACAAAGATCACTTGGGGTTTTATAGGAAAAGCGCAGCAAACCCACATCAAAACAAATGGAACCCTGCTCTCTCTTGGATTAAAAGCCACGCAAAAGAACTATTCAACATGTTGTTAGAGAAGCACTCTACCTTGGGGCTTTCATATCCTTGACACTGGATAATGCATCCTTCATAGGTTTGCATTTGGAGACTGAAGACTATGGCTTGTACAGAAGGTAAATTCAGTTATAACAATAGCCATGAAGCTAAGTCAGGCTTTTTATAGCCTTTTGGGCACAGTTCTGATTTAGAATCCCTGAAACAGCTGGAGCCTTGCATAACTTGCCATCTTCCCTCTGGCTCATTATCTAGGTGGGCCTTCTGACTGCAAGAAGGCAAGCCCAGACCTATGGCTCACACTCTGGTATATGAGGCGTACTCTTTCAAAAGGCAGGTAATTTTATTCTCACTATTAGTAACAGGAGTGATGGAAAGCTCCAGCCATTCCAGATGTGGAATGATCTAAATGTTTGCAAGATAGGATGATTGAAATCTAGATGCACACATATTGGCACAGGAGGTCTACTCCATTCCAATCCACTCCTAGCCTTCCTCCCTTTTCCTATTTTTTTCAAGGGCCCTGTTGTTTGTGAAACAATATCAGAGGAAGAATATGCCTTTTTAATGGGGAACACTCCCAGAAGAAAAGCCTAGACCAGGGGTCGGCAAACTACGGCCCGTAGGCCGCATCCGGCCCGCCAAGGCCTTGGGACCGGCCCCTGCCTGGTCCTGCTGCCGCCCCCTCCGCAGCTGGGTTGACCGCTCTGAGGGCAGAGGGAGCGGAGAGGGAGGCCGTGAGCCGCCCTCTCCGCCCTCTCAGCACGCCCCCGCGCTGCCTCCTCCTCCTCCTCCCCCTCACGGAGGAGGATGAGGAGGCGGCGCTTGGGTCGC
>NW_024810476.1:0-2923 GCF_019175285.1 Sceloporus undulatus | reverse complement strand
GTCCCTGGATCGTTGAGGAAGTGTGCGTGTATAAAAGTCTGTCGTGCTTCCTCAGCATCATGGAATCGTTGGCTCCCTTTAGCATCACTGAATCATTCAGGGAGAGTGAATTTTTTCTTAACGGAAACTTTGCATTCACAGGAAATTCACTCTCCCTGAATGATTCAGTGATGCTGGAGGGAGCTGACAATACCATGACGCTGAGAAAGCATGCCAGGCTTTCATACATGCACACTTCCTCAATGATCCAGGGACCCTAGTTAGCTTGAGACTCATGTTGGGAGAATGGCAGAATGTAAATAAAATAAATAAATGCATAAATTCTTCCTAATATACTTTTAAAACTCCCTTTATGGAGCTTATCTAGCCACCTCTTACCTTGCTTTGGTTAGTGGTTTGAACCATATATACTCAACCATAAGTCAACCTCATGTATAAATCAAGGACAAGTTTTAGGGCCAAAATTATGGATTTTGATATGAGAATGGATAAAACTTGGCACATGAAACAAATGATATAAAAGATGAAACAAACAAACAAACCTGCCAAACATTTTCCAGCAGGCATGACTGTTTGTGGTCACCCTAAAGGCTGAATGGATGAGAAGGGAACAATGCAATGTGTAGGGGAGATGAACAGACACAGTCAAGGCCCAGAAAACACACATGTCAAAAGGGATGGAAAGGTAAAGCAAAAAAAAATTGTGACAGTGGCTGCGTCTGTACTGCAAAAATAATGCAGTTTGACACTGCTTTAACTACCATGGCTCAATGCTATGGAATTCTGGGAACTGTAATTTTGTGAAACATTGAGCCTTCTCTGTCAAAGAGTTCTGGTGCCTCCACAAACTTCACATCCCAAGATTCCATAGTACTGAGCCCTGGCAGTTATGCTGTGTCAAACTAGAGTATGTCTGCAGTATGAATAAAGATGCTAGCAGTGAGTGTAGCCTTTAATTTTAACCCAGAAAAATTGACAAATACATGTGCCGATGTCTTATTCAAACCCTTCAATGCATCTCAGTATTTCTTTGAGGGAAAGTGCCAAAGAGCTGCCACTGCCACCATTTCCCCATCCAGGCATTCAGAAAGGCCAAAAATGATGATGTGGCAGAGAGAATAGAGGGGTAGGTCCTTTTTTCGGTGCTCCTGGGACAGACAGAGCTCTCACCTTTCACCACTCAGAGAAGGAGTAAGCACTTACATTGGCCTGTGGATAAGTCAACCCAGGTTTTGGTGTCATTTTTTTTTTTTTTTTTTTTTTTTTTGTATAGGCTTATACAGTGAGACCTCGGTATTCACAGACTTTCCATCCACGGATTCAAGCATCTGCATGTGCTACTATTAGGGACAGCTCCCATTGTCCCCAATGGCAGCACAAGCATGCTGTCGTGTTACCATTAGGGCCAACGGGACTTCACCTGAAGTTCCATTGCCTCTAATGGTGGCATGGCTGCATGCTTATGCCACCATTGGAGACAATGAGGACTGTCACTAATGGTGGCACAACCACATGCACATGCTACCATTGGGGACAATGGGGCTTGAACATCCATGGATTTTGGTATCTGGGGGGGGGGGGGGGCGGTGGTCCAGAATGGGTACCCTGTGGATACTGGAGTCCCACTGTATATAGGTATATATGGTATGTCTCTACCCAGGTCTGAAAATTGCTTTTGTCCAGTGGCATCATTAAGATTGGTGTCTCCTCATGTTGCCGCACATATCCACATTGACTGCACCACACAGAATCCTTCTTAATGTGTTTTGTACTAATGTTACTCATAAATCGTAATTACCATTTATCACTGAATGTAATGGTAATAGTTGTGACATAAACAATAACAAAATTAAAATTATATCTTTAAATTATAATATTATACACACAGCCTAAATGTATTTACATTTCATGTACCTAGTTAAAGTGAAAATTTTGACAATATGTGATCTTTTTTAAAAGGAAAATTTAAAAACAATAAAAAAAATTAAAATTACTTTTTAAAAAAATTAAATTTATGTTGGTTTTTTTTTAAAAAAAAAAACCCAACAACCCAAGGCCTCTCCTTTCTGCTACAACTGAGCCTCACCCCGCTCACATCATCCCTTCAGCATTTTAAAGGGATACAGGTGAATACCACAGCCTGTTTCTGCCACACACAAAAAAAAGTTTGGGAAGCAATAGTGTCACATTCCTCAGGGTGTCACCTGGTGCAGTCTGCACCACTGCATTCCACTAGTGACACCCTGCCTTTATCAACTGCATCTTCTCTCCCTCCCACCCTCTTTGTTTTAAAAAAAAGGACTGGTACTACTGAACCCATTGCCTTCTGCTACACAGAGACTTGGTCAAAATCCACACACTAAAGAACTGCTCCCAAATTACACCAGAAATAGTATGTTTAATCCATACTTCTCCTCATTGTAACTTTGAAAGGGAAAAAAAAACAACACCATTCTCCTCATTAAAGAAACAAAAAACCAACTTAACTTTGACCTTCCAACAAGCTGGTCACAAATCATTTGAAGATAGTGTGAAAAACCAACTGCCGACATAACAAAGTGATGTCAGCATAAAAGCCATGTCTGAACGTGCCCTTAGCTCCCATTAGCGTATGTGCATTAAGCTGGGTTGTTGTTGGGGTTTTTCCCCTTGATATGCACCAGTTTTCACTTGCTTATACCAAATCTCATTTCCTATTGTAATGCAAATTCCCACAATTGGAGACTATCACTCTAATTCATTTGGTGTCATCAAATTTGAAAAGTGAATTGTAGCTTCTTAGAGGGACCATCTAAACACATTAGGGTTGCATACAATTTCAAAGGCCTTTGCAAGCATTTAGATATCAGGCAGAAGAGTTTTGGGTTTCCATTAGGAACACCTCCCCACTAGATGGAAGGAAGATGCAATAAAAATGGGGCTG
>NW_024810475.1:0-2923 GCF_019175285.1 Sceloporus undulatus | reverse complement strand
TCTTGGTTTGTTCAGAGAGTCTGCTTCTGGTGACTTGGGTGTGTGCGAGTGTGTGCTTTCAAGAGGTTTTCTTGGGAGGTTTGTTCAGAGAGGGTTTGACTTTGCCATCCTCTGAGGCTGAGAGAATGTGACTTGCCCAATGGTTTTTGGGGATTTGCCTTCACCTTCCCTTAAGGCAGAGAGAGTGTGACAAGCGCTGTGATGTCCCTTATGCGCCGCACAATTTGGACATGATGCATAAGCCACGTCATGGACACGTACCCCATGTAAGATATTTAGCCTTCTCTGTTGGAGAGAATCAGATTTTCATTTAATCCTGGTCTCCAGAGTCATAGAATCCTAGAGTTGGAAGAGACTGCAGGGGCCACCCAGTCCAACCCCTTTATTCTGCCATGCAGGAACTCTCAATCAAAACATCCCCATTGACAGATGGCCATCCAGCCTCTGCTTAAAGACCTACAAAGAAGGAGACTCTGCTGCACTCCGAGGAAGGAGTGTGTTCCACTGTTGAACAGCCCTTACTCTCAGGACGTTCCTCCTAGTCTAACACACAAAGCTATATCCCAACCTCCTATCCAGGAAGAATGTCAAAATGTTCTCCATTTTGAGCATGACTGAGAAACATGAATTTATATTGTTTTTTATTAATGTTTTTGGCTTTTAGTTGGTGTGTTCTCCATTTTTGAACATCCTACAATTTGTCCTACATTTTGTTGTGCATCATGTCCTACATTTTTCCTACATTTTGTGTCTTGGGGGGCTCAGCATCTCAAAATGGTGGCACTTAGTCTGGACCCCCCCTTCCCAAAATCCTGGCTATGTCCCTGTTGCAACCCCCAGAGTGAAGAAATTAGTTATTTAAAGAAGGATATAGGTCCAGCCTAGGCCTAAGGTATCTTTCCTCTTGGAAGGGTTTTTCCCAGCAAGGGAGGGAATGTGACTTCCTGTCATGCATCTGCTTTCTGACTCGAGACAGGTCTAAATGGCCTTCCCAACAAAACAACTAACTGGTTATTGTGAAAAAGTTCTCTCTCTGAAGGAATGGAAAGCCTGACTTCTTAACACAAGGGCTAGAGAATCGGTGGCCCTACAGATGTTGTTGGACCAAAACTCCCATCGTCCCTTGACTGACTGTGCTGGTTAATGCTGTTGGGAACTATAGTCTAACAATATGTAGAGAGCCACATGTTCTTAAGCTCTGCAAGAGGTATAGTCTTCGGGCAAGTGGTTAGGTCCAAGGGGAATGTGTGGTCAGAAGAGTACAAAATGCAATTTCAAATACTGTATTATCAGAGCTGCATCTGCACTGCAGAAATAATGAAGTCTGACACCGCTTTGACTGCCATGGCTCCATCCTATGGAATCCTATGAACAGTGCTTTGTTGTGGCACCAGAGCTCTCTGACAGAGAAGGCTAAATATCTCACAAAACTACAAATCCCAGGATTCCATAGCATTGAGCCATGGCAGTTAAAGTGGTGTCAAACTGCAGATATAATCCAGGTAAGGCTATGGCACATTGCCTCCCATGAAAAAAGCTGTGCTTTGATAATAAACCTTATTGTTTTTCGGTCTGTGACCGCTCTTTCACACACACAGGCCAGTGCCAGATGATGAAAATATGCATTTTCCAACTAACAATCCAGTAAGAGGAGGTACTTGGCAGGATCTGGTCATTGGTTCTATGACGCGCAATCCAGGTTATTTGACAGAAAAGCAAGTGTTTTTGTTTTGTTTTGTTTTTTACCCCTATAATACTGATTAGAACCAATGGTTTGAGCATTGGACTACAGTTCTGGAGACCAAGGTTTGAACCCCCGATCAGCCATGGAAACCCACTTGGTGGCCTTGAGCAAGTCACATTCTCTCAGGCTCAGAGGAAGGCAAAAGGAAAGGCAAAAAAGCTTTTGAACAAATCTTCCCAAGAAAACCAAATTACAGCGGTGACATAAGTTGGAAATGACCTGAAGGCACACAACAACAACAATATACTGATGATTGGGGCAAGTTCAGTCAGCTGTCTCCAAACATAGCAATTTCCTGGCTCTGCAGACATGAAGAGGAAGGATCATGATGCTCTCTTTTGGCCTCCATCTGCCTGAGTGATCTGAAACTCATGTTGTTCCAGACACTGCTAGCCTTGTCAAATCTTACAGAAGCTTAGTATACTTTTGTTGTTGTTATTGTTAACTGCCCACAAGTCAACCTTGACTCATGGATGAGACACGTCCAGCCCCCATTATTCATTACCTCTTTGTTCAGGTCCTGCAGTCTCAGGCCCATGGTCTCCCTTATATTGAGTCCATCCATCTAGCATATGGCCTTCCTCTCTTCCTACTACCTCCTACCCTTCCTAGCATTATTGTCATTTCTAATAACTCATGCCTTCTCATGATGTGGCCAAAGTATGATAACACTGGCTTCCAGGGAGAGTTTTGACTTGATCTATTCTAGAACCCATTTGTTTGTCTTTTTGGCTATCCACATGTTCCTCAGCACTCTTTTCCAGCACCACATCTCAAATTACTTTAATTTATTTCTATTAACTCTCTTCACTGAGCCGCTCTCACAAACTGCACTGCCTGTAATATATGTGCCTTTTTCATGGCCTCTGGGAGTCCATAATGGTTATGGAGAATACAATGGCTTGGGCAATTTAAGTGCTCAGTTGTATATCTTTACACTTTAAGATATTGTCTAGTTCTTTCACGGCTGCCCTTCCCATTCCTGGTCTTCTTCTGATTTCTTGACTGCAGTCTCCATTGTGATCAGTGTTTGATCCAATATGTATGGACAGCTCAAGCTGTCCAAGCAAGCCAGGGTGTTTATAGCATCTGTGCAGGTTACCCTTGCATCTTGCAGTTCGAAAAATGCTAATACAGTGGTACCTCGGGATACGAAATACCCAGGTTACGAAATTTCCG
>NW_024810474.1:0-2923 GCF_019175285.1 Sceloporus undulatus | reverse complement strand
CTTTCCAGCGGCTTTTCGGGTTGCGAAATTACTCGGGTTACGAACGGAGCCGCGGAACGAATTAATTTCGTAACCCGAGGTAGCACTGTACACAGATTAACATGGAAACCACTCCTGCCTACCCAGGATCACACAGTGTGTGTGTGTGCGCGCGCACACACACACACACACACACACACACACACACACACACACCCAACTCTCTTCCATGCCAGTGTTCTCTGAAGATGCCAGCCCCAGATGCTGGTGAAACGTCAGGAATAAACTCTTCTAGAACATGGCCACAGAGCCAGAAAAACCCACCAAAAACTCTGGATGTCAGCCATGAAAGCCTTCAACTTCACACAGTTAGTGTATGATCTCTCAGTCTTCTCTACCCATTTCCCTCTGTCAATCCTCCTAAGGCCTGGCAGTCTCCAGAAGGAAGGCAGAGTACAGCCAGCACTGAATTATTGGATTTCACTCAGCTTTCCTGAGAGAACATTGGTCTGTGAGTCCACACCTTTTTGCCCAGGTGTAAGAGATGCATGTTGAAGTGAGAGCCATAGTTAAATATTGGAAGGGATGTCATCCTGAGGATGGAGCAAGCTTGTTTTCTGCTGCTCCACAGACTGGGATATGGAACAGTGGGTTCATACAGGAAAAGAGATTCCACCTAAACTTTAGGACAGTCATGGCGAACCTTTCAGAGACTGAGTAGTGCCCAAACTCAAAGGTGCTCCCGCACTGGGTGTCACCTGGTGCCAGGGGCCGGGATCTCCAGGGGAACAGGACATCTGGGGGGCAGGACTTCTACCTTCTGGTCTTCCAGGGGTGGGACATCTGGGGGGCAGGACCTCTGAGGTGAGACTTCCTTGGAGACAGTTGAAGGGCCAGGATGGTGAGGGGGGGGGGGGGGGAGGAAGAACAGGCAGAAAGCCAGGAGAGAAGAGACAGCAGAAAGCCAGGACGGCTGGGAAGAGATGCCCACCCTCCACATGCCCTTAAAAATGGCTTTGTGTGCCAGTGCCATAGGTTTTCCACCATGGCTTTAGGAAGAACTTCCTGACAGTAAGCACTGTTCCAAGTTGAAATATGCTGTCTTGGAGAGTGGTGGAGTTTCTTTCTTTGGAGGAACAGAGGATGGATAGAGATTTGATTGTCCTTTGATTCTGAGTTCCTGCATGGCAGAAGGGGAGTTGTACTGGATAGTCCTTGTGGTATCTTCCAACTCTAGGAATCAATGTATCCCTGCATGGCAGAATAGGATGGATTGGATGGTTCTTAGAGGTGTCTTCCACATCTAGGATTCTATGTATTCCTGCATAAGAGAATGGGCTGGACTGGATGGCCTCTAAGATTCTATGGGGTTTATCACACAAAGGAAATTGGGGATTTATCCCATGAATGTCCTGGAAAAATCGCATAATTACGCAAAATGGTTTCACATGATGTGAGGCCACACGATGTGAGGCAACCTATGGAAAAATGTCCCAATGTGCCAGAGGACCCCAAAATGAACCACTCCCTGTAGGATTTCAGCTTCCATCAGCCAGGGACACATGGAAGCTATTCTCCCAGGCAAAAGGAGGGAGAACCTTCCCTTAGCCTCTATTAGCCAAGCTCCTTTTTGAATGAGATGCCTGGAATGAGGGTCTGGCCTCTGGGAAATCTCCAGAGAGCTCCTTAATTCCTCTTAGGAACCCACTAGCAGGGAATTCTCACCAACAAACCACAAATCCCAGGATTCCATAGCATGGAGCCAGGGCAGTCAAAAAAGTGAGCTCAAACTGCTAGAACAGTGTAGTGTGGATACACATCCACAAAAACATTAGGTAAGCCTGACGCAAAGCATAAGATTGACAAAGCATAAGGTTGTGACCCTGTGGGCAAGGAAAATGGCCCCAGCAGACACATATGGCCCAGAGACCGCATACTTTGCCCACCGGTGGTTTAGAAGCAGAAACTGCCAAGAGCAGAGTCTGCTGGTTTCCATTTGAGAGTCCAGTGCCATTCCCCATGTGCAGTTGCAATAACCGTTCCTCCTGGAGCTCACCTTATTACTATCTCCTTGCCCAGTAACTGCCTTGAAATAGACCCCGAATTAGCCTGAAAGAAGCACATACGCATCCAGTTACAGGGGAATAATATCATATTGCCAGTCAAAGGGAGGCAGAGTAACGGGGACTTGGGTGGCAAGGAGAAGAGCCGTGCCCAAAGAAGCCAATTGCTTCCGACGAGAGGTGGGGAATTACCCGCTTGTTATAAGCACGCCTGCGTCCTCCCGCCACAATTACAGAGGCTGAAATATATCTGTAATCTACAGCCAGGAGAGGCGATTTCCATCTTTATGTGACATGAAAAATGCACCCAGCGCAGGTTTTCCCATACACAAAATTGCTTTTTTTCCCAGTCCCCCCTTTAATGCAAGAGATCAATCACTCAGCGGGTTTTATTACTCAGAGTTTAGCTTTTTGTTCTGACAGATGGCCCCTGTGCCAGTCGGAGTACAACTCTATATCACTCCCATTAAGCGCATACTGGAATCCCAAAATTCAGGGATCTTAAGGAGACAGAAATATATGGGGAGAAATACAGTGCCATGTGCTCCAAAGCCCTAACCAAGAGATCAAATATCCACGTATGCATCATCAAAAAAAGAGGAGGTATGCATGTGCATCGTAATTGCACTTGATGTTGCTGTAGTTGTGTGCCTTCAAGTCATTTCTGACATATGGCAACCCTAAAGCAAATCGATCATGGGGTTTTCTTGGCAAATTTCTTCAGAAAGGATTTGCCATTGCCATCCTCTGAAGTTGAGAGAGTGTGACTTGCCCATGGTCACCCATTGGGTTTACATGGCCGAGCCAGCATTCAAACTCTGGTCTCCAGGGTCTTAGTCCAATGCTCAAATCATTACAACACACCGGCCCTATTATATATG
>NW_024810473.1:0-2923 GCF_019175285.1 Sceloporus undulatus | reverse complement strand
TTCCATAGTGGAATCTCTCTTTCAAACTATGGATTGGAGCAAGCATCCAAAATTTTGTGCATTGGATTCTGTACTAAATCTTCCTCTTCCAGCTGTAAACCTGAGGAATAATCCAGAAAAAAGGTATTTTTCATCTGCATGGAAAAGGTCTTTTTAAAAATGAAACTGAATATTTCAGAATTTGTGTTAACTAAGCTCATTAGCTTTTAATTTTTTAAAATAAAATATGTTAAATGAGAATTTTGGCTTTAGTCAGACTAGAGTGTTAGTGTTTTAGGGACGAAACAAACCACCTAAAAAGGGTGGATTGGGGCTACCGTGGCGCCGGTCATCCCAGTGCCATGCCAACCATACACCACAGCTCCAATCCTCCATGGACGCAGCCCAAATAATTCCTTTGGTGGCTTTCCTCAGCCCCAAGATGCTCTGGCGGCATGCTACATATAAACGTCACTCCGCCCATGTCTGGATGGCCGCCCAGCTTCCAGGAGGGTTCTGGGTGTCATTGGAGCATGCAATGTGTAAATGCTATGCTCCAATGACTCTCAGAAGCGGGCTTTTTCGGCCGCCTGTTTTGGTTGTTAGTGTTACAGTTAGCCTCAAACACTAGCTAGCTGACTGCGCAGGAGTGGGGTAAGATGGCAATGTGTAAGTTAGCTATGCAAATTACATAACTGATATATTTCTTCTAACCATCCAGCTGCTTTTGCTATATTAGAGCAAAGTTCTGGTATGTTAGAGCAAAGAAGTGAGCCTAATACTTCATGTGCAATTTCGCACTTTAAATTCAGTATAATCATAGCACCATCATGACTACAGGAAGAGAATGATATGGATGTGCCATTCACGGATTAAAGTATGAGCGTGAGTGGCAAGCCCACGTTATCCCCACTGGCAGTATGTGCAGGTCGCTGCGCCACCATTAGAGACAGCCCCCATTGGCGCATGCGTTAAGTTCCATTATCCCCAATGACAGCATGCATGCACCACCACAGGACAATGGGAGCTGTCCCTAATGGAAGTGTGGCCACGTGCATGTCCCACCATTGGGAACAATGCAGGCTTGAACATCCATGGATTTTGGTATCTGGGTGGTCCAGAACAGATCCCCTGCAGATACCAAGGGCTGACTATATTTGCAGCTAATGCTAAAAACCTTTATTAGTGAATAAGTACTATTTTGTTGTAGAAAATGCTTATATTTTTACAGTTAAACTAAATGAATATCGCTTAACAAATAAGTGTTTTCCCAATATCCCCACCACCACGACAAAATATATGTATTAAGCAGTTTAGTATAAAATATTCATCTTGGCCCATTTGCCTCCTGACTACTTCTGCTCCTGACTTGAGTGATCCTTGAAATTGTAGAGCCCTGGACTTTCATCTGGATGTTGAGCTTTAACTGTACCATTGATTTAAGGCACTGTGCAGCACACGGATATAGGAGTCGAACAAGTGTCCCGGAGAAGCCGACTTTCAGGTGGCTTGGGGGCATGGCATTTTGACGCTGCATGCCCTCGGAGTGCCCAGAAGCTACCCAGGAGTTGCGCCAGGACTGCCTTAAGCCCGAATAGGAGCTGATCTTTTCCGCTCGTTTTTGGGATGGCAGCAGGGCGGATTGTGGCTGCGCTTGCGACTTGTCCCTTAGTGTGGACCAAGGTTACATTCAAGCCCCATGGCTGTTTTTGTGACCTCAGAATCCCCAGGGGTCACTCTCCAAGTTGCCCCAAGGACAGGATTTCCTTCATGATCCCAGGAATTAAGAGAATTTTGCAAAAAAACATTTTTTTTCTGAAAATGCCCTGTAGGAATCCTTGAGGGCCAATAACATGTATGACTGTCCCCTAGTGTAATTTTGAGTGCAAACGTTTGTTTGTGAAGTCGAAGGCTTTCATGGCTGGCATCCATTTTTTTTTGGTAGGGTTTTCAGGCTATGTGGCTGTAACGTTTTCCCCACCACCTCACAATTCTTTCCTTCTTTGTTACCCAACACCCCTGTGGGTTTTTAAAGGTCAGTAGTGTGGGTGGATGTTAAAGCACAGGTCAAGTGGATAGTTAAACAAGAATAAAAGTTTATTTTAACATAGAATAGGCAAAGGTAACTTTGACATGAAGTTGTTACTATGTCTTCTTTTGTTACACACATACACACACACACACGGCTGGTTTTAACTTTTTAATAATACAGTAACTCAACCACACAGGCTATACTATCACTCCAGAAATTAGGTAACCCAAACCCCTCTTCCTGAGTCTCTCCTCTCTAGACTCTCCAGAACTAATATTGTCCCTCTCTGGACCTAACAGACCCTTCCTTGGTCTATTATCCAAATACTGTTCCCTCAGTCTCTAATCCTAACCATCTCCCCCACTGAACTCCAGCTTCATCCCTCAGGATTCCAAACCCTAACTGACTCAACAAAACTGCCAAGTGGAATCTTTAAACTCCTCAGCCAGCACCTGATTGGCTAGTGAATCTCTGGCTTCTGGTTGGCTGGTTTGTAAGTCAGTTCATCACACACCTCCGCCTTTAATAGGTTCATTGACACACATAACCAAATGGTTATATGGGCCAAGGAACCCTCAGTTATAAATTATACTTACCCATTATATATAACATTCTACAAACAACAGGTGAACATCGTCACTATATCCATATATATGTCATTTATATACATTATCATATCAACCTGGTTACAAACCTTGTCTCTCTTCTTTTACCCCTCTTCAAATTGTCTAGCGAGACCATCGGCCACCACATTTTCTTTACCCTTGACATACTGAATAGCGAAGTCAAAGTCCTGTAACATAAGACTTCACTGTAATAACTTGCTGTTATTTCCCCACATCTGATTTAACCAACACAAGGAAGAGTGATCTGTTCTGATTACAAACTTTCTTCCCCACAAGTATGGCTTAA
>NW_024810472.1:1979-2923 GCF_019175285.1 Sceloporus undulatus | reverse complement strand
CAGGTCAGCCACTGAAAACCTGAAGCAGTTGATGAGAACTTGTCTAAGCGGTGGATTATGTGATCAATCAGAATAGAACCTGATCTAATCTGGACCTATGGCATCTTCCAGCCTATCACTGATCACCTTGTCAACTGGTTATAGCAATGAAGGTGATATTAAGGTGATTTCACTTGTAGTAACACTGGATTAACCTTTATCTTGCAGACATTGGTGAGTCCATGCAGAAGCATAGATGCACTCTGTGTTAACAGGGCCTGTGGTCAGAATTAAGTCTGATTTCATCTGAGGATGAACTTATCTAGAGGCTTCTAAAAATCACCCCAACTCCATGTAACAGGTTATCATCAACCTGAAGGCTGAGGGGTCTCCTGGCTGAATGAACTGCTGATTAAGGAGTCACGAAATGGGAACAGAGGGCTTGGCAAGGATAGCCCTCTGGTATCGAATTTTAAGGAGAGAATTTTCTCCACAAAAAGGATCTGTCAAAGGAACACAAACCTAAATTTTAAATAGTATAGTGGGCCCTTGGTATGTACTGGAGTTGGATTCAGGACTTTGCATGGATACCAGATCCATGGAAGTTGAAGTCACAGAAAATATAATGGCATAGTAAAATGGAGTCTCCTGTATAAAATAGTAAAATCACAGTTTGTTTGTTTTTTGGAATATATATTACAAGCTGTGCTAGCAGAAAAACAAGGCATAGGCACTAGGAAGTCCATTTTCCCAGCCTCAGAAGGCAGTGGACAATGGTGTTGTTTGGGCCAGACCTTGGCATGAAACCCAGTCAGGGATAAGACACTCACTCACACAGCAGCTAATCTTATAACAATAAAATCATAGAATCATGGAGTTGGATGAGACCACAAGGGCCATCAAGTCCCACCCCCTGCCATGCAGGAAATCACAATCAAAGCATGCCCAACAGTATGAAAAGGAAT
>NW_024810472.1:0-1879 GCF_019175285.1 Sceloporus undulatus | reverse complement strand
TCATGGCCTTGAGCCCAACTCATCATATGCATGATAGACCTTGTTACAATAGGTCTTCCAAGCCAGGCAGCAGCTGAATGGCAAGTCCATCAGCAGGCATTCTTATTTAAAATGTAACTATCTAGCCAAGGTAAGAGGTACAGTGGTACCCCGGGATACGAATTACCCAGCTTACGAATTTTTCGGGATACGAAAAAATCCCATAGGGATTTATTGTTTCGGCTTACGAAGGTTTTTTCGGGTTACGAAAAAACCTCGGCGCTATGCCGCCACCGGAGGGCAGCAGAGAGCTATTTTTTTCCATTAGCGCCTATGGCAATTCAGGTTACGAAGGTTTTTCGGGTTACGAAATTAGCCGCGGAACGAATTAATTTCGTAACCCGAGGTACCACTGTAATTGTGATCTTTGTGGCAGACTCTTCAGGGCTCTGCAGGATGTCTGAATGGGATTTGAAGCAACCTCAAAAACCTGATTATATTGTTTTAAAACACTCATGGAGGAAGTGGGGGGGTTTGTCTGTTTGTTTTTGATAAGAATTTTTCTTAACCCCCTGTATTAGTGAGAACCATCTCATGGAAGAAACTGTATTTCTTTAGTTTCTTCCCTTTAATAGACATCTCTCCTATGAAAGAAGGGAAGGCAAGGGGAGCCACATCCTTTGAGGCTAGCTGACTGAGGTTCCCTGTGTTTTATAACAGGAACATAACCCTTATGACAATAAAGTGGAGCTTGGTTGGTCACCTTAATCCAATATATCTATCATCTAATATGAGATGTTTTTACCAAAGATCCTCAATGTATGTAAGCATTAGAGGTCTGCTGAGTGACCAGAGGCCTTCTCCTTGCTTGAGTCACTTTGTTTATTAGCATTTAAATGAATCTGTATTGTTAAAGCTTATGCTCTTAATGAGAAGTGCTATGGCTGATAACAAAGGAGGTAGAACCATGTGTTCATCTTATGTCTTAGGCTGTTCCAGCTAAGGCAAAAAGGCTCTGGCCCCAATGGAGACAGAGATGGAGGCCCATGAGGAAGGAAGAAAAATCATCGTGTTGGCTTATGGCTAGCCCCTTCCCTTGTTGAAATAGTTTCCAGGCATCTTCTCTGGCCTGGAGAAAGGAGAGGGGGTTGAGCAGAAGCAGCACAACTCAAACTTCATGGGTTAACAGTAATAAAATGAACACCAGAAAAAGTTAACCAGTATCTCTTGTAAATCTGAGCCCCCAGACCTGTTGCTGTGGGGGCTCTCCCCTCCTTTATTTGCCCCATCAAGGAGGCTTCTTCCAGGCACTGAGGAAACTGCTCCTGGGTTAGCAGTGACCGAAGACCATTGCTAATCATGGGTAGATAGCTGCATATGGCCTGTAGTGTAGCCCTGATATTCACAGGGCATTTTATTTTATGTTTGAAACAGCCCCAACTTCAAGCTGGGGTTTAGAAGCCTAGCCCTTATTATCTCAAGCAGGCTTTATAGTAACCTGGCTGCATTATAGAAGCTGACTTAGTCCTCAACTCCCTTCCCACTTGCATAGGTAGCTGGTAGCTGGAAAGGGCAGAGGGGCTGCTGTGGGACATGGCTCTACATTTACCTGAGGTATGTCTGTGTGCCAAACACAATTGGGGGTGAAGGGAACTCTCCACCCATGATATCCACAAGTGGTTTACCCCTTTTTGTTGTTGTAATTTTTTGGGAGAAAACACAGGAGGATTTGTATCCATCTGCTCTCTCATAGAATCCTTGGGTTGGAAGAGACCCCAAGGGCCATCCAGTCCAACCCCATTCTGCCCTGCAGGAACTCTCAATCAAAGCATACCCGATAGATGGCCCTCCAGCCCCTGTTTAGAAGTGGGTGGCAGAGGCCATGCTCTCTCTGGGGAGG
>NW_024810471.1:0-2924 GCF_019175285.1 Sceloporus undulatus | reverse complement strand
TGATGATGATGATGATGATGATGATGATGATGATGATGATGATGATGTCAGAGCTGCATTAAGACACGCTGCACAAATTTAAGAGGCCTTATAGGATTACAAGAAAACGGTCTAAAGCTGCTTCATGCACAAAGCTCCATCTATCTCCACCTCTGCTTGCTCTGAAATTTATGTCCTTGCTTGGAAGATATATAAGGGAGAAAAGGAATTGCTTAAGACTCTTAGATTTGGCAGCCTTAAACTCATGCTGAGAGTTTTGCAATTTAATGGAGTTAAGCCTGCGCAGCGTACATGTCTTTTTGCCAACCACCAGGATTCGGTCAGGAGCATTAGCCCCTGGAGACAGTCTGAATAATTCTGGTTTTGGTCTAAATAATTCCATTGCAAGGAACGGGAGGGGATTTTTTTTTGTTATCTTTTGAAGGAAGAAAAAAACACAATCCCTTGTTGGGAATGGAAAGTCACAATCTGCATTTCCAGCTCCGCCAAAACAATCTGTGTGTGGGCAGCGAAGCAATTGTGTTGTTCTTTTTAGGGTCATTCTTTGAAAGATAACCTCAAAGGAAGACAGCAGTTTCCTTTTGCTTCTTAATTTTCAGTTAAGCAAGATTTATTTTGTTTTATTTTCTGTTTGGCAGTTTAGTTATTTTTACAGTTAAAAAAGGGTCGTTTTCCCCCCATTGCCCAGGTGAATGACCCAAGGGTTAGGCGAATGTGAAATTGGGAGAGTTTGATAACATACGTCCTGCACAACGTTCCAAAGAATTAAGAAATCTATGGGGAAATATTTGCTTTTAAAAGGAAAACGGGGGCCCATGCACACTGCACCACTACAGCACTATTATGCCATTTTAGATTGCCAGTGCGATGCAGCGGTTTGAACGCTGGACCTGGGATCGAGTACCAGCTCAGCCATGAAACCCTCTGAATGATCTTAAGCCAGTTGCATACTCTCTGCCTCAGGGGAAGGCAATGGCAACCCTCCTTTGAACAAATCTTGCCAAGAAGACCCCATGAAAGGGGTATACTGCATAATATTAGCAGAAGACATTGAGGAATTGGAAGAGTTCATAAGGAAGGTGAAAGAGGAAAGTGCAAAGGCAGGTCTGATGCTGAACATAAAGAAAACAAAAATAGTGACCACAGAAGAAATGCACAAATTCAATCTAGACAACAAGGAAATTGAATTAAAAATTCCCATAGATATCTAGGATCAAACACTGACCAGAACAGAAACTGCAGTCAAGAAATAAGAAGAAAGCTAGGAATGGGAAGAAGGGCAGCTATGAAAGAATTGGAAAAGATACTGAAGAGCAAAGACATACAACAGAGCATTAAAGTCAGAATCCTCCAGGCAACTGTATTCCCCATCATCCCCACTTACGGATGCAAGAGCTGGACAGTGAAGGAAGCAGACAGAAAGAAAACCAACTCCTTTGAAATGTGGGACTGGAGAAGAGTCCTTAGGATGATCCCATGGAGAGCCAAGAAGACAAACCAATGGGTTCTGGGACAGATCGGACCAAGGCTCTCCTTGGAAGCAAAGATGGTCAAGTTGAGACAATCGTACTTTGGCCACTTCATGAGAAGCATGGATCCCTAGGAAAAACAATAACGTTAGGAAAGGTAGAAGAAAGAGAAGAAGGCCACAAAGCAGGTGGATAGACTCAATTGGGGGTTTGGGCAAGGGCTTGCAGGATCTGGGCAAGGCAATGGAGGAGATGGCTTGAGTCAGGACTGACTCAAAGGCAGCTAACAACAACAAAGTACCAATTCTTCTCTGCCCCCAGCTCTACTCTCAAGTGAATGCACATAGCAATGGGTGGTTCAGACCTTGGGGGACATCTACGCTGTCGGAATAACTGAGTTTCACACCATTTTAACTGCCATGCCCCCATCCTACAGAATCCTGAGACTGGTAGTTTTGCAAGGCACCAACACTCTTGTAAGACTACAAATCCCAAGGTTTGATAGGACGAACCTACAGCACTTCAGAGTGGTATCAAACTGCACTGCTTCCACAGCGTAGGTGTACCCCTGCCCTGGATCCTCTCACTTTGAATAAACCCAGGTTGAAGGGTAAGCCAGCAATTCTGCTAATCTCATTGATTCGGCAGCTGTATGCCAGCAGGGACAAAAATTGGATTTCAGCCCAAGGTTTTAAGGCAGTCTTTGGTTTTGGTTGAGTTTATTTTCCTCTTTCTCTGTTTGAAATGTCAGTGTTAAGTCTGTGTCAGCCTTTCCCACATTCTGATAGAAAAGCATGGGAAAAGCTGAAAGGGGTGAAGCATGGAAACACTTGGATAAAAACATGCTTGACCTGACCCAACTTTCTGACATTTTCAGCCACTTTAAAGAAACGAATCTTATTCCCAGAAGCCTCCTTCTTATCCGCTCTTCTTTTTCCTCTACATAATCCTAATCTAAGTCCCCTTTCTCTGCTGTTTTTCCAACCCTCCTCCCCAGTTTCCCTTCTCACCCCATAGCTTTATGGGAGGACTTCATTTCTTTATCTAGTAGCCTGGCTAAACAGGACGCTAGCAGCCATTGAAAAATGGGCATCGTATTGAATCCAGTTTTGCTTTACTGGTCCCAAAGAAATACTTGTCCCCTGATATCCCCAAGCTAGCATGCAAATGGTTATCGGGCAATGCAAATGCCCTTTGAGAAAAATAGGAAAATAAATTAACAAACAAGAAAGGAATTGTTATACATGAGAACCAGTGTGATGTATTGATTTGAACATTGGATTATGACTCTGGAGATCGGGATTCGAATCCCAGGCCCTTATCAGACGAGTGTGGAACTGGGGGTCTTCTGCACTGGGCGGTTCGAATTCACGTTATTTCGCACAATACCATCATACCTGCATTCGAATGGCCCAATCCACACTCACGTGAATGTGCGAGCTGCCGAACTGAATG
>NW_024810470.1:0-2924 GCF_019175285.1 Sceloporus undulatus | reverse complement strand
AATAACCTTGTAAGTGTGGCATCTCTTACTGATGATGGATATGAAATCGTTTTCAGAAAAGATTTGGGGATTATATCCAAGGAAGGAGCAATGTGTGGTAAAGCCTTGAAGAAAAATCACACTTACCACATGGTGGAACAAGTGCAGTGTGGGAAAGTAACAAACAAACCACTGCATGATGGGTGTGCTCATGACTTCCATAGAGTTATGGGCCACATAAGCTTTAAGGGTTTGAAAAATGTAGAAGAGATTTGCCCAGAGTTCAGAGTAGAGGGCTGTAATAGTTACCTTGACTGTGCTGTGTGCAAAAGGGTCAAAGTCAAGGCTTACCCCGTGGCGAAGGTGAGTAAATGCATTACCCAGAAGCCTTTTCAGGTGGTACATGCAGACTTATCAGGGCCACATCAAGTAAAGAGTTTAGGGGGATGCAAATTTACTCTACTAATTGTAGCCAGGCATACCTGATTTACATTTGCGACGATGCTCAAAACCAAAAGTGAGGCTGCTGACATGATCAAAAGATGGGTTAATTCTGTTGAAAAGGAGTTTCCCTACAAGGTTGGCACTATTGTGACAGACAGAGGTGGGGGATTTCTTTGTAATCACTTTCAGCAGTGGTTTGGGCAGAAAGGAATCCAACACAAAACTACAAATCCCAGATGTCCTGCAGAAGATGGTTTGGCTGAACGCAGGATTGGTATGTTAAATCAAATAAGGGGTTTAATGTTGGAAGATTCTGGAGCACCAGCAAATTTGTGGGGAGAAGCCACAAGAACTGCAGGTCATGGTGCAGTGTGATAAACCAAACTCCTTATTTTTTGTTGTATGGACAAGCACCGAACCTAAAGTCCTTAAGGGGTTTTGGACAACTTGCCTTAGTGTACATTCCACCTCAGTTTAGGACCGGTTGGCAAACCTCCATACCTGGATTAGGACCTCAAACAATCAGCACTTCCGTTTTATCTGGATTCAGTTTCTGTCTGTTTTTCCTCATCCAGCCCATTACTGCCCCAAGACATTCATTCAGAGGGGAGATGCCTTCCTTAGTTGACGCTGAGATATCTCTGGGTGTCATGACGATACTGATAGCATCTCGCCCCATGCCTCTGGATGATCTCTCACAGCGGTTTCATGTAGATGTTAAACAGCACTGAAAGAAAGCATTCTTAAAGTTATGCATAGATGGTACCTCACACCACTACAACTTACATGCTTTACTAAGAACCCCACCTCATGCTGTTGGAGAGGATGTAATACTAGAGGTACCTTTCTGCACATGTGGTACGACTGTCCAAGTGTATTTGCATTTTGGGATTCAGTAGTTAACTTAGTTTCAGAAATCAATGATCAAAAGATTGTCCCTTCTCCAGAACTTTTATTGCTTTCAGTGTGTATTTATGAAAACAAGACATTACACAATAAAGACATTGTTGCATTTTTGTTGGCATTGGCCAGGATTGAAGTTGCCAGGGCTGGGAAAACTGGAAAGGTCAATATGACTGATTGGTGGTCTCTATTTTGGGATTTTTGGTTTATGGAAAAGCTCACTGATCAATCTAGAAGGTTTTGGGGTGGACTCTTCCTCTGCCTTTTGAAGAACGATGGTCCCCACATATATCTTATGTTAACAACATTGGAGCAGAAGTGGGTCTTCCTTTGTGATATGATTCCCTTTCGATGACTGAACTGGTACAAAGAAGGTATCTCTGTCTTCTGAGTCCATCCCTGTTTTTATGTAATGTTGCCCTTTTACATCCTATGTGACCTTTAATTTTTGAAGCTGGTTTTTAAGGTTTAAGAAAAAACAGAATTAGTGACAGGATTGTGCCCCAAGGAACGTCAGATTTATGCTCCCTTTTAGAGGAGCAACTGTCCCCAAGCATCTCCATCTGGAATCTGCCTGAGAGATAGGACCAGAATCACCACAATGCATTGCCCCTGATCCTCAATTCCCAGAATCTCAGATCATTTGCCAAGCTGTCAGGGAGGGCATTATGAGGTAGGATGGAATTTGCATGTGGATGGTGTTTGTCTGAGGGACAAAGAGGAAGGAGGAGCCTTTGTGGGGCTCTGGAAATCTATTCAGATTGACTGTAGACTACTGAGGTAGGAAGGAAATTTGCATGTGGATGGTGATTGGCTGAGGCTTCTGGGAGATGAAGTCCAAACACCTGGATGGCTGGAGTTTGAGGACCCCTTATTTAAAGCATCACAGTGAGCTGCAATAGCTCTTACAATGGGTCCTGGGGGATGGGTACATCAGTCTGGTCCAAGATACTCCCACCTGGCTTCAATAGTCCCATTATGCTTCTCTTTCCTTGCCACTTTCCTTCCTTCCTTCCTTCCTTCCTTCTCTTCTCTTCTCTTCTCTTCTCTTCCTTTCACCTCCAGCCAGCCAGGCAGAGAGCTGAGCCAAGCCAGAAGCAACCCTTTCTCTCCCCCAGTTCCTCCAGGGGCCAAGGAAGGCAGCAGAGGCAAGACAACAGTGAGAGAGGCATGGCCAGGACTGTAGATCCCCCCCGAGGCCAGAGGATGCCAGCCAGGAGACAGCCTTCTCCCTTAACATCCCTGGCTCCCAGTGGCAGGGACGCAGTGGTGAATGGTGGGTGAGGCTGTGGGTGCCACTTTAAAGGGTCCCTTCAGTCGGCCCGGGGAACAAGCCTCACCCATCCGAGGACAGACGATCCCAACTGGAGGGTACCTTTTTCCTTGTGTACTTTCATTTCAAATGTTCTTGAACAGATCTGCGGTGGGACACTTGGAGGGAGATGGGCATGGGCAAGAAGAATATTATTCAGATGGGGAATTGGGGGGAGAGATATTGACTGTGGAGCGGCTATACAAGATGTGCATGGTGCGCTAACAGGGTGAAATGCTGTTACAGCGGAAGGAGAGATTGATGTTTGATATCTATCTCCCCTTCC
>NW_024810469.1:0-2924 GCF_019175285.1 Sceloporus undulatus | reverse complement strand
CTAGTATGAGATTTTAATGTATATTTTAATGTGTTTTTATTGCTTTTTTATATTGTGTCTGTTATTATGTTGTACACTGCCCTGATTGGAAGAAGGGCGGTATATAAATAAAGCATTTATATATTTATTATTTAAATTGGATGAAGGTACCTGTCTTCCACCACCTTCCAGTTCCCAACTCTCTGCTGTAGCTATCCCCTCCCAGTCCAGCCACTGCCTGCCCTGTGAAAAGTGGGGACAGGGTCATAGGGGAGCACCCAGTACAGTTTTTATCACCATGTCCTCTTCCCTACCACTTCCCCCCAGTCTTCGCTGGGGAGGCAATAGCTCCTGACTCAACAGGTATGGCTTCATCCAGCTCAGCTGCCTTGCCTGGCTGAGGTATAAAACCAAGATTTCTGCACGGGGCCCACAATACAACACCCAGAAGGCAAACAGAGAGGCCACAAAGACCTCTGTCTCTCTTCTGGGTGTTTTATGGTGGGTCTCCGGCAGAAGTCCCTGCAGGAGGCTGCAGGAAGGAAGAGACTGCTGTTTCTGCTGCTGCCTTGGACCTCTGCTTCACTCAGTGTACTGGACTCTTGGCAGGACTGAGGCCGTGATTTATCCAGCTTGCACTGAGGATAGAGGGCTTTTCTATGTTCTTAATTATATTGTTCTGTTAATGTTTTGGGACACTCGGGATTCCAGTTCTGGGGAAAAAGTGGAATATAAATAAATATCATCATCATCATTTCTCCCTTCCCTGGAAATCCCTTGGATAGGAAGGATGAGAGAGAAATAAAGATAAATGGGAGGTGCAGACAGAGTGACAAATAGAGCAAGAAGAGGTGCTGATTCTGGCTGTGCCCATGACTGGTCTCAATAGGAAATTAACTTCTGTGAGAATGCAACCCACAGCAGAAAAATGTTTGTCCAGCCCTTGGTCTAGACTGACTGTAGTATAAACCTAGAAATCCTGTTCAATCATGTAAACCAGTTGTGGTTTTATATCAGCTAGAATCAACAGATTCAGCTAGAATCAACAAATTAATTGAAATATATACTAGGTTCAGGACTCAGGAACACAGTGTCAGGGTAGTGTCAGGGTAGATTTTCTGCTCTTAAACAGGAAGGAGAAAACCAGTTCACTCCTATGATCTGTATGTCAGTCTGAAAATGGTGTCTATGGCTAATAACAAACAGACACTCATGGGAAATTTAGTATAGTGGTACAAATGTCTGTCATCAATTACACTGGTCCTTACACCCATTTATCTGAGATAAAGAGTGTATCTACACCGTAGAAATAATGCAATTTGACACCACATTAACTGTCAGGACTTTGTCTTACAGAAACCTGTAATTTGTATTTTTGTGAAACACCAACACTCTTTTAGTAAAGAAACCACACGGCTTCCCTGCGGAGGAAAAAGAACCCGAAAAATGTGGGTTCTTTTAAAGCTGCAGGGGCGGCGTAACAAGTGTGCCACTGGTGCTATGGTTGCATAAGAGCCGCATGGCACTTATGTAACAATGGCAGTGCTCATGTAGAGTATACAGGGCGCCGCCATTGTTACAGCACCACACCATACTAGGGTTAGGAACCATGCGATTGCTGATGGCCCCTTAACCCTAGTATGGTGCCAGCACGGCGCTTTAGTGCCGTGTGTACCGCGCTAAAGCTAAAGACCTAGCAAACATAGTGTTCCACCTCACAACTTGACTAGATGGTTATTATTATTATTATTATTATTGCACTGCCATATTTTTTTAATTTTTAATTTTTTTATTAAAGTATGAAAGACAAAGACAAAAACATACCTGATGACACGAACACACATACAAGTAAACAAACCAAAAAAACCCAGTACAATTTACATATCAATCAGCACTGCCATATTATGTGTCTGTGTTTTGACGTACTTTTAAGATATGTTTTAATGCTATTAGTTTGGTTTACTTAGTTTGTACGCCCTAGGCAGGTTTTTAACTAATTCTGTTTATATATTCAGCATGTACAGCACTGTGCAAACTTACAGCACTTTAGATATATATGAATAAATAAATAAATAAATAATCTCAGGATTCCATAAAATAGAGCTATAGCACAGTGATGTCAAACTGTATTATTTCTACAGTGTAGATGCATTCCCGTTAATACCAAATGATCAGTCCATTACTCTTTACGGATGGGAGAAGAACAGGATAAGCATGTGGGGATGTGATAATCTCTCCCCCCCCCCCCCCCCCCCCCCCTCGAGACTACCACAGGTTAAGGGGGGCATAAGGATGCTTTGCTCTTCTGTCTGATAATCTCAATTGAGCTGAGAATCAGTTGAAGGCAGAGCTTCTATCTCCAGGGATCTGTTACTGC
This sequence comes from Sceloporus undulatus, assembly GCF_019175285.1. Taxonomy (NCBI): domain Eukaryota; kingdom Metazoa; phylum Chordata; class Lepidosauria; order Squamata; family Phrynosomatidae; genus Sceloporus; species Sceloporus undulatus. Next base: position 568 of record NW_024810469.1, on the reverse strand, counting down.
CTCTTGTTTACAAATACATAATGATGTGTCTCTGCATTATTTTACCATAACAAGATCAGTTTACACTGTTCTTTCAAATGAAGGAAACTTACTGTAACTGTATACCAACACCACTAGAATTCCTTTCTGATAAAATGCACCAATCTGCATTTTAGCCACTACAGGAAGTCTCTAAAGCAGGAGCAAATGGACTGGAACATTACTATTTGGAGTGTTTGCCTCCAACAATGGTAAAACAATTTACCATCACTGTTTTGTGGATGTTGGTTTTTTTTGTGGTTTAGAAAGTGGAATATATTCATTCATATCCATCCCAAACATGGTTCAGGTTTTCAGAAAAACATGAAAATGTGGGTTAAATGTTTCTAATTCGGGGCTGGTTAACTAGGGTAACAATTCAATTAGGAAATGAGTAATTTCTTCTGGTTCTCAGCATAGATTTTAATCCCCAGGACTTCGTTCCCACCATGCATTTTGGCTGCAAATCAAGTTGTAGGAAAATGTTTTTTTTTTTTTTTTTAAACTTCACTTCTGGTAGTCTTGACAGCAGTAGAGGCTTTGTCAGTCT
>NW_024810468.1:0-2924 GCF_019175285.1 Sceloporus undulatus | reverse complement strand
GCCTTGCCTGGATCTGGGCTTCACCCCGAATCCAAAATGGGGCCCTGGGGGTCCCCTGGGGGTCCCTGGGTGCCAGGCCAAGGGCATCTGAGGGGGACTTGGCCCTTGGCTCCCCTCGGCCTGGAAGCCCGGCTGCCTCTGCTGGGCCTTTCTGGAGCTCCAGCTCAGGCCAAGACTATACTTTCAGGGATCATTTCTATAGTGTCTCACTAGAGAAGTGCATTCGAAAGTGGTCGGTCGAGCGAACCACGAGGAGGAGGCCGAGTGGTCTCTCCTGAGCGGGAAGTTGGCAGGGGGCGCCCCCAGATGCAGTGGGGTCACCTCCACTGGGTCAATGGGGCCTTCCTCTGCTATTGATGACCGTTCTGCCTTCCCTTTATGGGGAGGACGGAGGGAGAGACCACAAGCTGAGTGGTTCGCTCAAAAGAAAACCCTTTTTTAAAACTGGTTTAATAATAGATTTCTCTACTTTTCCCCCTTCACTGTACCATTTGGAAACATAGAATGAGTGCATGCTCCAAAACCATCCACTAAGACTGGGTCCACATTGCAGAGATCATCCATCTTGGCACCGCTTTAACTTCCATGGCTCAGTGCTAAGGAATTCCAGGAATTGTAGTTTGTTGTGGCACCAGATCTCTCTCTGACAGAGAAGGCTAAGGGTCTCACAGTTCCCACAATCCCATAGGACTAAACCAGAGCAGTTAAATAGTTATTTCTGCATTGCGGATGCAGCCTTAATAGTAATTATTATTATTATTATTATTATTCATATCCCAGCTCTCTACAAAAAGCAAAAAAGATGATTTGAGTTGTTGTTATTATGTTTAAACACACACACACATATACGTTTATTTCTATCCTGGCCTTTCCCCAAAACTGGGACTCAGAGTGGCTTACAGTATTTTGAAATAAAACACAAACCGTACAATGAAGGCACCGCTGGCTCCTCCAGTTCTTGGCACCTGAGGCAAGTCACACTCTCTCAGCCTCATGGGAAGGCAATGGTAACCCTCCTCTGAGCAAATCTTGCCAAGTAAACCCCAGGATAGGTTTGCCAAGGTGGCCAGATGCCATCATCCCAAAAAGAAGGACAATGTAGGGATCTTACCAATGGAAGGGACCCTAAGGGCCCATTTAATCCAACCTGGTCTTGTCAAAGCACTGCAGCCTCCAAACCTCCAGTAATATCTGTGAAACCTTGAGCAAGTCACACTGTCTCAGCCTCAGGCCATTGCAACCCCCCTCTGAACAAACCTTGCCAAGGAAACCCCGTGATAGACATGCCTTAGGGTCGCCAGAAGTGGGAAACAACTTGAAGGCACACAACAAACCCCTCACTGATTGTGGTTTCTGACAGTACACAACTCAATGTCCTCATTGCAATGGAGGACAAGGTGCTGCACAATGTGGGGCATTTGAGAAAATGGGAGGTCATGACCAAATGCAAGTCCAAAATACTTCTCTAAACGCAAATGCATGCTTCTTAGCCGTGCTCAGAATGGAAGACATTTTGACATTCCTCTTTGACACAAGACACAAATGGAGGGCACGTCCTGGAAAAGGAGGACCGCCGGTCACCTTGGCTCCTGTCAGGGTGACCAGATGTCCTCACCGCAAAGGAGGGCAAGGCGCCACAAAATGAAAAATGGAGGACACGACCAAAGAAAAGCTAAGCACACTCCCATGAATATAAATTCATGCTTCTTAGCCGTGCTCAAAATGGAAGACGTTTGGACGTTCCTCCCGGACAGAAGGCTGAAATGGAGGACATGCCTTGGAAATGGAGGACATGTGGTCACCCTGGCTCCTTCCAAAACTTTTGCAAACCGTTCACAGGTGGCAATATTTTGTTTCCGAACACATTTTGCAGTTCCTAAAAAAGAAAATGCCCTTTGCATAGATAGCCATAGAAGGAGCAAAACCTGAAATGAGGTTCCCTTACCCTTCTTCAGGAGTTTCTTCACTTTCTCATAGTTCCCTTGCTTCACGTATTCGTGCAAACGCGCTTCCAGGGATTCGTTTTTCACCTTGCCAAGCTGCACCGGGCATGGGATGGGGAGAGCATAGGCCATGGTCTGAGAAAGAAGAGGTCAAAATGGGGTTTTAGTACCATTGAAAGGCTAGCTGAACCACACAAAAAGCTCTGTTTGCAAAAATCCATCCCCAAAATCCATCTAAAAATTGAGATTACATATAACAACAGTCAATACAGTGGGCCCTTGTTATCCGCTGGGGTTTGGTTCCAGGATCTCCCATGGATAACAGAATCCGTGGATGCTCAAGTCCCATTCAATATAATGGCAGAGCAAAATGGTGTCCCTTATATAAAATGGAAAATCAAGGTTTGATATTTGAAATTTATACTTTTTTTGAACATTTTCAAACCTTGGATGCTTGAATCCGTGTATAAGAAATCCCTGTATAAGAAGGGCTGACTGTATATGTGTACTGTATTATATATATTGCATATAATAAAACTGTTGCTCTTGTTGTTGGCTGGGTACAGCATGTTAAAATATAAGATGCAATTAAAAACTATTATTATTATTTCTTCCTTCTCAACTAGGCTGGATATAGCACGTTAAAATACACAATTAAAAATCCATTATTATTATTATTATTATTATTATTTCTTTCCCTCCTCTCCTCAAGGCTGGATACAGCATTTTAAAATACAAAACACTATTAAAAAACCAATTGTTATTGTTATTATTGCTATTGTTATTATTACTGTATTATTATTTATTTCCCGCTTCTCCTCAAGGCTGGGTACAACATGTTAAAATACAATTAAAAACATTGTTCTTATTAGTGTTATTAGTGTTATTATTTATTTATTTCCCTCCTCTTCTCAATACAAAACACAATTAAATACACATGGTTATTACTGATTTTATTATTGTTATTATTATTATTATTAT
>NW_024810467.1:0-2924 GCF_019175285.1 Sceloporus undulatus | reverse complement strand
CCCCCACCGGCTCATTCCCGGCCTCTGACAGGGCTTGGGGCCCCGTCAAGGGCCGGCAAAGAGGAGCAGGCCTGGCCCCCAGAGGGTGGAAGCTCCACCCCCGCCAGCTTCGGCCCCCCAGTTGTCTGAGGGACAGCAACCCGGCCCCTGCCTCAAAAAGTTTGCCTACCCCTGTCTTGGAGTATTGATGTAACCCTGCCTGTCTGGATTTTACTATCACCGCCAGTTGGATGCCCAGTCAGCCAGAAGGTGAAAAAAGGAACCCCAGACAGAAACAGATTAGCTGTCAAATGGCAAAGGATACTTAGGCCCATTACAGACAGGCCTGAAAATACGGACTGGGTCCGTATTAGGGTTAGAAAGGGGCGTCACTTCCTGACGCCCCTAACCCTAGTATGGACCCAGTCCGTCCAAATGGCGGCGGCCATTCCACACAGCCGCCGCCATTACGATGTCACGACCGTGCTGCCTCCAAACGAGGCGGCGCGGATGTGACGTCTCTGCACCGCGCGAGGGCGCCTAGAGCGCCCTTTCCGTGGTGCAAGAAGGAGCTCTGAAACGGAGCTTCTTCTGGGGTTTGCGTCACTGGGCGCAGCCTTTACATGGCTGCGCCCAGTGACGCAGAGGAGAAAGGAGCCAAGTGGCCCCTTCTCCTCCTTCTCCTTCTCGCGTGCCGGGTGTCCTCGGGTTTGAAGCCCCGAGGACACCCCTTTCCAGCCATGGGAATGGCCTTTTGCTGCTTCCCCGCGGCCTGGAAAGCGGGCAGATCGGGCCCTCGGAGGCTGCCAGTCTGCACTGAGGCCCCAATACAGCGGGAAAGGGGTGGGTTGCAGGCCTCCCCAAATGGGCATCTGTAACCTGCCGTAGTCCTTATGTCTAAAGAAAGATGGGGAACCATACCTGTTTCACTGGATTTGGGGTGGAAAATAATATTAAAAATGATATAAATTTTCCTGCAAGGCACGCTAATAACGCACCACTTGTATTTGTGTAAACAGAAATGTGCTTCTTTTCCCTTCTGGTTGATGTGTGTTTATTCTTCATCATCACCACTCTCAAAAGGAATACAGCATTTCTCACAAAGGGGCAAAATGAGGGCACTGCCACTCCCCAAATAAAAATCCCAGCACCCCAGTGTGTAGGGCATCCTCCAAGTGCTGCTGTTTAACAGGAACTTTGGGGCTGAACAGACTGGCCCTAAGGGGCAGCCTAAGCCACCTATGTCTTCGCCAGATTTGGGCCATGGTAGCCACATGCTGATGCCCTGATCTGGACTTTCTGCGGAGCAAAAAGGAGCTAGAAAACGGATCCTTTTTTCGCCATGGAAAGGGCGCCATAGCTGCTGGCACTGCAGCTTTTTGGCTCCCCTTTGGTGCTTCGTCATCTGGATGCAGCGTCAGAGGAATGCTGTGACGCTGCCTGCCTTGCAGTGGGGTGCACGATGTCATGCTGGCATGGGGGCAGATTTGGGGCATGTGTCATGTGGACACCACGCCCTCACTCCGCCCCCATGCCAGCCTTTATTGCTGGTCTGTCAAGGCTGTTTGGAGCAGTGGAAGGCCAGGGCCAATCTACACCATGGAAGCAGCAAGTGGCATTCATCTTTGCGCCCTAATATTTTTTCCCTCTGAAACCCTGTATAGAATTGTGGCCGCCTTTGCAGCTTTCAGGTGCATGTGAACCAAAACAAACAAGCAAACAAACAAACCAAATCCTAGGATGAAAAAAACACTTCCCATGCAGCCCCCAACCAAAGCCTCAATGGTGCTGTTTTTAAAAGAAACAAAAAAGTGACTGAATTCCCCCATTCTTGTTTTTAATTCTGCTTCTTCCAGCCAAAGGAGTTGTTGTCCAGACAAAAAGATGCCCATTGTGTTTCCTGGAACCTTCCTGCACCCATCCGTAACACTCAATTCACTCTGCTGCTTTCTTTTCAACAGAACACGCTTACTCTTTGGTGTAACTTGTCCTTTCAGAGTACAGAAAATTCTCCCTCTTAGGTCTCTTTGAAATATTAGAAACAGTTCATTACTCACTGGGCAGATTAGATCTTCAACATCACCAACCATTCCCCTTAAAGTCCTTCTTCTCTTTCAGGCTAGTATATATTATCCCACTGCAGTTCTCTAATCTGGCACATCAAGAATTGCTGTCTACTCTTGGCTATCAGCCTGGGGTGCTGCTTCATCTTCTTCAGGTCTTGGGAAGTCAGACTCATCAGTCTGCAGACACTGAGATAACAATTGCCTCCCCGTTCTTTTGTTGACCCAGGTCCCTTCCTCTAAGGAAATAGCACTGTATGTCTGCTGAGATTTATTTTCTCCATCCTCAGCTGCTATGCTTTGTAAAGTAGCTTCACTCAGGTTACGACTTAGTTGTTTCTCCACCTCATCTGTATCGATAGCACTTTCTTCTGCCCCAGGTAACTCTGGACTCTGAGGATCCTGGTTATCTTGGGGCAGCTCTTCTGTTGGTGTTTGCTGGCTGCCACGATGGGACTCTTGTCCTGGCGGCAGTGGCTGGTCACTGTCTGTCTTTACTTCACCTGCTGTAGCACTGTCTTGCAATACCTCTGCAACTTCAGCTTCTTCAGCACTCACAACCCCGGCTGCCTTTAGAAGACCTCCTGCACCTTGGGCTGCCATTTGACTAAAGGTTAGGAGGGAGGTGACCCTTGTCTGCTGACCATCACTCACCAAAAATTTTCCTGTTCGTCTGTTAAGCCAGATACCGTCTTCTAGAGAAATTATGCTATAAGTCTGCATACATTTCCCCTCTGTTAGATAGGAGATCAAGCTTGGTTGAGTTTCTTGGCTTTCAGAAGTACGGAGATGTTCTGTTATTTCATCGGTAGGCAGCTGGTGGGATTCCTCTGTAAGTGGTTGGCTGCCTTTTCTGGACTCTGGTACTTCTGCTGGTTGACT
>NW_024810466.1:0-2925 GCF_019175285.1 Sceloporus undulatus | reverse complement strand
GCAAGCTCAGATTTCATCAGGAAGATTATTCCAGAGAGTAGGTGCTGTCGATGTGTATGACCTCTTGTGAGTTGCTGACAACCTCACTCTCGGACATTCTAATAAGAATTTCCCTGATGTTCTGAGAGTGCGGGGCAGATTATGTGGAAGAAGGCGCTCCTTCAAGTAGCTCGGGCCCAAGCCATGTAGGGCTTTATAGGTAATAACCGACACTTTGTATTGGGCCCGGAAGCTAATGGGCAGCCAGTGAAGAGATTTCAGTACCGGGGTTTTATGGTCTGCCCTAGATGTTCCAGCGACCAGCCTGGCTGCTGCATTTTGCACTAACTGAAGCTTCCGGACCTGGTACAAAGGTAGCCCCATGTAGAGCGCATTACAGAAATCTAACCGAGAGGTTACCAGTGCGTGTACTACCGTTTCAATGTCCTTTTGGTCCAAACAGGGACGCAGCTGGTGTATCAGCTGAAGCTGGTACCAAGCACTCTTGGCCATCGCATCCACCTGGGATGAGAGTTGTAGGGATGAGTCCATGAGTACTCCCAAACTGCGAACTTTGTCCTTTAGGAGGAGAATAACCCCATCTAGGACTGGATGACAAATTTCCCTGCCTGGACTTGGGGTACCTATCACGAGTACCTCTGTTTTCTCCAGATTCAGCCTGAGTCTGTTTTCCCTCATCCACCCCATTACCGACTCCAGGCAGGCATCCAAAGGAGAGATGCCATCCTTAGTCACTGTATCAGTCGGAGACATGGAGAGATAGATCTGGGTGTCATCAGCGTACTGATAACACCGAGCCCCATGTCTCCAGATGATCTCTCCCAGCCGTTTCATGTAAATGTTAAACAGCATGGGGGATAAATTGGCCATGTTTAGACATAAAAAGAGAAGGGGTAGTCATAGTTACCAAGCGAATGCAAACACAGCATACATAATAGGTCTTCATGTGAATAATTTTTAGTGTTTCACTCTCTGCAGTGCTAGAAATTTAGACTAAAAAAAATCATTGAGGGACAGAATTCTTATTGGAAGGGCAGTGTACTCATTCTGCCTTCCCCAGTAGCTGCTACTCCGGCAGAAAGTCTTGCTTCCAATGGACATTATTCTTATTCTATATTTTGGATAAACAAGTGGGGAAAAACAGAGATAAACAGAACAATTTCTGAGAATATTTCTGTTCTAGGATTGTGAATATTTATTTGTTTGTTTGTTTGTTTGTTTTAATCTTGTATTTCAGAGAAAGGTAATGACAAAGAACTTCTATTTCTTGCCTAAAGAAAGTTTTGAGATTAATGGGGTTTTCATAAGTCAACAGATGACTTGAAGGCACATGCACCGAAGAGGAATTGGCTCAGTTGTACCAGGAAAATTTGCCATGCAGCACCTTTTAATGTTCTTTGCAATCTGCATTTTAATATTCTGCCTGTTATATAAATGTATATAACTGAGAACTAGGCAACATGTGGCTCTCCAAAGTTGGTATATCATTAGCCCTAGCCAACCAGGTCAGTGGTGAAGCAGCATGGCAGTAGTAATTCACTGACATCTGTAGGTGAACCCTTGTTATCAACTTTCCCATGTACAGAATTAAAAAAGGATTTTAAAGAAACTCCCCTATATTAATGTCCCCTGAACTAAATGTATGTGGACATTTGGCATATATTAGTAGGCTTCATTTCTGTTAAAAAATTAATTGGATGTTTCAAATTGCTTCAACAGAATAATTGCCTCAAAGTTCAGTCTTGATAGAAAAGTGAACCACTGATTTATAATTCCATTTATAAGAAATGTCCCTGCTAAAAAGTCTCTGAAGAACCTTAATGAAAATGGCATTACCTGCTGCAACAAGCACTTAAGTTAATAAAGGTTACCAAATTTGTCTGTGGAGAAAAAGTTAACCATTTCTCTGTTGTTTGCCAGCATCATTTCTAGATAATGTCTTCCATCCCAGGAAGAATTCAGCATGAACACTAACAAAGTAAAAAGGTTGCCTGTGGAAGACTGACAGTTTCTTGATCACTTATGCATAATACATTTATTCTTAATAAATGAGACACTCATAGATGACACGATACATACCAGGGGTCTTTCAGACTACATAATTATAGCACTAAGATTCCACTTTAACTACCATAGCTGCATCTTATGGTTACCTGGGGTTTGTAGTTTGGTGAGGCACTAGAACACTCTGGCTGAGAATACTTAATACTCTGTAAACTGTAAATTTTACAGGATTGCATAGAACAGAGCCATGGAAGTTAAATTATAGTGGTATTACTATGTAGTGTGAAAGGACCACAGATTTTAACAATAGATTTAATAGTGCATGTTCTGGGACAGACTTGAACTGCACAACAATTGTGATTTCAAACACCCAAGTCTACTCAGCCCTTAGATTGAGAGGGCAAGTCTCTGTACATGATGTACCAGTATGGCCAAGAGCTTAATGGACTAATATCAATCCTACAGTTAAGCATAAGTATTTTTGAGTTCATTGGAGCATCCTGAATCATTATTTATATGAAGAGCAATCCTATGACAACTTGGGAGGAACTGCCACTTCTTGCAAGGCTTACACTTGACAAGACAAACATTGAGGTAATCAGTCATCATTTTCTCCTACCTCTATTTTATCCCTCTTTTGCCCTTGCTCTAATTACTAGTTCCAATTGCTAGAGCAGAACCACTGAATCAGTGGGTGTTAGCTTTATTGTTGTTATGTGCTGTCAAGTCATCTTTAATGTACAATGGCCGTATGAATGAGGGGCCTCCAATAGGCCCTGTTATTAATAGCCTGGCTCAAGTCTTGCAAATTCAGAACTGTGGCTTCTTGATTATGTCAATCAATTTTTAATATGGCATTCCCCCCCTTTTTTTTCCTACCACCATCTATTTTACCAAATTTTCTTGTCTTTTCCTGTAGGT
>NW_024810465.1:0-2925 GCF_019175285.1 Sceloporus undulatus | reverse complement strand
AATAAACTAATGTGTTAAGTTCTGTTATCTCTTATTGTTGACATTTACATGTAAATTTTCTTTTCCACTGAATATGTAATTGAAAATGTCGATTTAGGAGCAAAACAGAACAGCTCTAAACACTGACTTCCTGACAGCTTGGGAGCGTGGCATTCAGATGCCACATTCCCCCAAGATGCCTGGAAGCCACCCGGCTGCCCCAACGTGGGCCGGCATCTGGGCGCTCCAACAGCATGGCATTTACATGCCACAGGAGTGCCGTAAAACCGCGACAGGGTGGAAAAGCCAGCGTTTAGCTTGCTCAAAAAGAACCGGCATTTTGCTACTTCTTTTTGGGCCGGCAAAGAGGCAGATTGGGGCTGTGGCATGCGGTTGCCGCGGCCCCAATCAGGCTTTTTCAGGGGTGGCTTCAAGCAGTCTATTCTGCCCCTTAATTTATTTTTTCAAATAAGATTTAAAGTACCATAAAACACAAATATTGGAAATGTGGTATTCAAACAACTAATTTCAGTAAAATCATACAAAAACCTTGTAACAGAAAATCCACGTAGGTATATTTAAAAAAAAAAAAAAAGAACAGAGAGGGGATACTTTGTACTTCTCCTCAGAGGATAGAGAATATGTTATGTCAGAGGATAATTTAGCCTTGGGTCTCATTAGTAGATCTTAAATACCAGAAAAGATTATATTGGATGAGAAGCTACTTAAGATAGTTTGGACCCAGAATTGGTAGTGATTGTTGTATGCCTTCAAGTTGCTTCTTATGGTGACCCTACCATAGGGTTTTCTTGGCAATATTTGTTCAGAGGAGGTTTGCCATTGCCTTCCCCTGAGACTGAGAGCATGTGACTTATCTAAGGTCACCCAGTGGGTTTCAAGTATGAGCGGGCAATCAAACCCTAGAGTTGTTGTCAAACACTCAAACCACTCCACCGCATTGGCTTTCTGACTAATTACCTTTAAAACTCTAAATAATCACTTTTAATTCGAAAGGAAAGCACAGCCAATACTGGCTTTAGCAAGGGTGATTTATGTGAATGCTAGCTAAAATTGATCAATAGACAAGCTATATCATTTTATACTTGTTGAAACTTCTAAAACATTGGCAGTTCTACATAGGTTTGAAAGATTAGTGTATTATTTTTAATGCGGTGGTTCTATTTTTAGATTCCAGATGAAATGATCCAGTGCATAGTTTGTGAAGATTGGTTTCATGGACGGGTAAGCACATCTAATAAAGGGCTAGAAACATAACAGTGATAAATATAACCTGTCAGATGAGATTTTTTTCAAATTTATACCAGACTTACAGTTCTGAGCCTTAATTTTAAAAAGTTGTATAGATGAACAATGGTGTGGTACAGAGTGCCAGGAAGAGGCGGCTGGGAGCTGCCCCTCGTTGCTGTGTAGCAGCTCCGCAGCAACCAAATTGCATGACGCTGCTATGCAAAAAAAGGACTGCTAAAAAGCGGCTCCTTTTTGTGCCGCCGCAAATAGCTTGCGCTGGCACTAGCATGTCACTGCTGCACAGCTCCATTTGGATGCTGCGCAGCAGTGATGTCATCGCTGCGCGCCGTCTATTAATCACGCACCTAGAACGCCCTCATCACGTGCGAGGTATGTGTGAGCGGGGCACCCCTTGCACATGACGAGGGCGGCCTTCGGGGCCAGTATGTACTGGGCCATAATTAATACAACCAGATAGCTCAGTGATGGCAAATGCTTTAGAGACTGAGTGCCCAAACTGCAACCCAAAACCCACTTATTTATCACAAAGTGCCATGTCCCTCTGACTTCTTAGTAACAAACTCGTGAACTCTGTGCTGAGGTGATGGTGTGTGTGCCCACAGAGAAGGCTTTGTGTACCACTTCTGGCACTCGTGCCATAGGTTCACCACCACTGAGATAGCTTATTCTCTCTTTACTGGAATAGGCAGTAATGGGATGGTAACTTCAAGAATCCTAGCTTCAGTTTTATTTTGCATATCTTCCAAGCATGGTGATTTGTGGTTGTGGAGATGTTTATGCATGGATTAGAGCAGTGATGGCAAACCTTTTAGGGAGTGGGTGGCCACACTAAAAAGATTTCTGGCACCGGCTGTTACCCATGCCAGGACTCCTGGGGGAGATGGGACTTCTGGGGCGGAACTTCTTCCCCCTCACCCTCCTGGGCCTTCAGCTGCCTCTCCGGTATTCTTCACCATGGGATTAGAGCAGTGGTTCCAAACCTTTCTAATGCTGCGACCCTTTAATTCAGTTCCTCATGTGGTGATCCCCAACCATAAAATTATTTTTGTTGCTACTTCATAACTTTAATTTTGCTACTGTTATTAATCATATTTTCATTGTTACAAATTGAACATAAGTAAAGCATAGTGATTAATCACAAAAACAGCCTCGGAGGATGGCAGTGGCCAACCTCCTCTGAAGAAACCAGAAAGCTCCAGGACAGGTTTGCCTTGAGCCTTGGGCAAGAAGCCACACTCTCTCAGTCTCAGAGGATGGCAATGGCCAGCCCCCTCTGAAGAAACCTGTCCAGAAAGCCCCAGGACAGGTTTGCCTTGACTCCGGTCAAGTAGCCACACTCTCTCAGCCTCAGAGGATGGCAATGGCCAGCCCCCTCTGAAGAAACCTGTCCAGAAAGCCCCAGGACAGGTTTGCCTTGAGCCTTGGGCAAAAAGCCACACTCTCTCAGCCTCAGAGGATGGCACTGGCCAGCCCCCTTTGAAGAAACCTGTCCAGAAAGACCCAGGACAGGTTTGCCTTGGGCAAGAAGCCATACTCTCTCAGTCTCAGAGGATGGCAATGGCCAATGGTTCAAAGTGAAACTGGAACTCTTTGGCTGTGCTGTCTCTCTTCCTTTTTGCAGAGGTCTATGTTCCCAAGAGAAGAAGGAAAGGGGACGCTGTGTAGGGTTGCCATAGC
>NW_024810464.1:0-2925 GCF_019175285.1 Sceloporus undulatus | reverse complement strand
GTGGCCTTTGATGTCCAGTACACAGCACATTAAGGGGACTTTTATTGCTACACATGCCCCACATCTATCAAAGGCCCTTATCACATGTGGGGGGTTTGCAGCTCAGATCCGCAGTCACTCCTGTTCTAGCAACGTGAAAAGTGATGTTTTTTCACACCAGATCCAAAGTCACTCCTGTCTAGCACATGTTCAGTGGGGGTCTGAACGCATTCTGAACCTTTGCACTTCCAGGGTGAAGAGGCTGTCATTCCACTTTCATGTGAATGATAGCCTCACGTAAATGACTCCTATTTTCCCATCCCTGGCAGCCAAATTCAAATGGGTCCTCTAGCCCACATCCATTTCAGCCACATCTACATCTATCCTCCTGCCATTCGCCTCATCTATTTCAGCTATATGTACATCTATTTTCCTGTTATTCTCCTCATCCATTTCAGCCGCATCTATATCTATCCTCCGTGTCAGAGCCCCCATCCATTTATTATTATTATTATTATTATTATTATTATTATTATTCACTGCAAAATAATCAGTGTAGAAGCTACAGGTTTACTTGGAAGTAAATCCTTTGGATCTGAAGGAGACCCATTTTGGAGGATTGCAGAAATGATCCATATTCACTAATTCTCCATGCTCCCTAAAGTACCACCTCCCTGAATCCAATCCACTCTCCTTCCTTTTGTAACAGCTGCCTTCTCTTAGGTTGCATCTGCACTGGGAAATAATCCGGTTTGACTCCACTTTAACTGTCCTGGCTCAGTGGTATGGAATTCTGGGAACTGTAGTGTCCTGAGACATTAATAATAATAATAATAATAATAATAATAATAATAATAATAAATAATAAATAATAAATAAAATTTATTTGTATCCCGCCCCTCTGAGAACAATCGGGGCGGCTAACAAAGTTAAAATTACAAAACATATAAAATCGCTGGTACCCTCCCCTCCTTAAAAAAGCATTAAATTCAATGCTGAGCGCTTTGGTGCCTCAGGAAACTAATAACTTATTATTATTATTATTATTATTGGAGTTGGAGTTTGTTGTGGGGTCCTTGGCTCAAGGCTATGGACTTCTGGGAGTTCCATCTCTCCCTCCAGCCTCCAGTTTCATTCCCTTCACATCTATCATCTGGATCTAAATCTACCCTCCATCCCTTTCCAGTTTCACGTGAATGATAGGGAATGTCACCTATCCCTACATGCCCTCTGCTTCATCCAAATGTATCACCCACCAGCAAAATTATTATTGTTGTTGTTATTGTTATTATTATTTTACAGTGAAATTATTATTATTATTATTATTATTATTATTATTAATAGATTTCTTTCACTGCAAAGTAATCAATGTAGAAACTGCAGATCTGCTTGGAAATAAATCCTAAAAAGATTGCATGTACAGCGCTGTGTAAATTTACAGCGCTTCATAAATAAAGGTTAATAATAATAATAATAATAATAATAATAATAATAATAATGGATCTGAAGGAGGTTGCATCTGCATTGGGAAATAATCTGGTTTGACTCCACTTTAACTGTCCTGGCTCAGTGCTATGGAATTCTGGGAATTGTAGTATCTTGAGACATTGAGCCTTCTCTGCCAGAGAGCTCTGATGCCTCAGCAAACTAATTTATTATTATTATTATTATTATTATTATTATTATTATTATTATTTTAAAAATAAATTATTATTATTACTATTATTTTTTAAACATTTTTTGTTTTTTATTATAATTATTATAATTATTCTCCAGCAAACTAATAAAATAAATTATTATGTTTATTATTAATATTTAAAAAAACTTTTTAAAAATTATAATTATTATAATTATTCTCCATGCTCCCTAAAATAAAATACCACCTCCCTGAATCCAATACACTCTCTTTCCCTTTGTAATAGTTGCCTCTGGTTTAACTCCACTTTAACTGTCCTGGCTCGGTGCTATGGAATTCTGGAAGTTGGAGTTTGTTGTGGGGTCCTTGTCTCGAGGCTATGGAATTCTGGGAGCTGGAGTTTGTTGCTCCCCCCAGCCTCCCATCTCTCCCCCCTAGCCTCCTGTTCATTCCTTCCATCCCTGTCATCTACCCTTCCGAGCAATGGAAGCAATTGGGGCAAAATTGCAGCACAGCATCATGGGAAATTTGCCTCTTTGGAGGTTTGGAGGGGTGTACCGGGAGGGAAGCAAAGTTGCATTCCACACCAGACCAATTCGGAGTGAAATCGAAGTGAGCTTGAATGCAGATTCTGTGAATTCACTTTTGTACTGAATTCACCAAAATGAGGAGTTACTTTGGATTCACTGCGGAAGGCCACGGAAGAAGCTCCCATAGAAATGAATCACTTGTGATAACACATTCACGTTATGACGTGAATCTGCATCATTGGACCTGCAGTCACCACGGATCTGAGCTGAAAAATCTCAAAAAAGCTCTGTGTGATACACTACAAAGTGAGAACAGTGTGAGGGAAGATGTGTCTGAGTCCAAGTGAATGACAAGACCTGGTCTGCCATTTCATTCTGGCTTTCCAAATCACTCTAAGTCCCCCTGCCATCTGCTCCCCTTGCTCTCAAAGCTGAAGGGAGAACTCTGATTATCAGTCTGAATATGGGCCAAAAATATAACCAACTGATCAGCTCATGATGTCCCAAACAAGAAAAGAAGAGGAGCAACTTTAAGACTCTTCATGCCTAGCTGGCCGTTTCCTTCAGGCAATGTTTCCCTGGGGTGGGGGCTTGCAGCTTGGGCCTCTGACATAAACATTCAGAGTAGGTAAGCCTAAAAGCAGCTGTTGTTCCACTTGCAAAATATCAGAAAGAAAGTGAGACTATACATGCCTATCTGCTAAACACAAACAGGATAATTCAGAGAAAAAGTTGGAAAAGGTTCTTCTCATCTTTCTTTGGGTTTCCAATAACATTTGC
>NW_024810463.1:0-2925 GCF_019175285.1 Sceloporus undulatus | reverse complement strand
TTGAATTCTGACCCTGTCTTCAGTGTCCCAATGAGTTATAGCGAGCACCCATTTTTTTATTTATTTATAGGAAGCCTTCTCCTATTTACAGTTTTGACTTTTTGACTTGAAAGTGAACATTGCAATGGACAACCCAAAGCACCCTGTCAAATTTTGACACATATAGTACAATGACTTACTGAGTTATGACTGCTGCAGTAGGTGCACAGGCACTATCTTTTATTATCCTAGATTTTGCCCATTCCCTACTGCAGAGGAAACAAGAAACTACAATAGCAAATTTTAGAAACCAAATGATCACAAACACCTCTTCCGGTTTCACAAAAATGACCAAGAGGTTCCAGGGATCCTCCATAATTGCAAACACTGGAGGCTGTGGTTATCATGGAGCCCTGGTGGCGCAGTGGTTAAATGCCTGTACTGCAGCCATTCACTTGAAACCACAAGGTTGCGAGTTCAAGACCAGCATAAAGGGCCCAAGCTCGACTCAGGCTTGCATCCTTCCGAGGTCGCTAAAATGAGTACCCAGACTGTTGGGGGCAAATTAGCTTACTTGCTAATTAGCTTACTTGCTGTTCACCGCTATGATCTTTGGAATAGCGGTATATAAATAAAACAAATTATTATTATTATTATCAGAGAAGCAGATGGACCTGTTCCTTGAAGCCTGAATTGCGTGTGCCCTTGCCATTGGAGCAAGCCATCTGGCTAAGACTATCATGAATACAGGAGCTGCCTTAGATGGAGTCAGGTGTATCCAGCTCAGTTTTGTCTATTCTACTGGCAACACATCTTCAATGTCAAGCAGAGAAGGAACTGGGTACATCTGACAGCAAGGGGAAAAAATCTCAAACTGCTATATGAAATATTTTTAAAGTGGTGATATGAAGTACTGAACCTGGGATGTTCAGAATTCATAGCAGAGCATAGAAAGGTTAGCTGAAATCCTACTTCGCACACATATCCACAATGTCATATGCTCCAAACCCTGAAATACACCTTAAAAAGCCAGTCAGCTGTCCAGAGTAAGGGAGATCTAGTCTGCTGGTGACTGGTGTGCTGTGGGATGATGTGACCAGAACTCTCCTGTGAGTAAATGAGGCCATGATAAAAGAGTTTTGAGAGATCCTGAGAGGGGACCTTGATTCTGCTCCTTGCAGACTCACTTGTTGGTGGGAGGGCTGGTCACATAATCCTGGAGTGCTCCACTCACCAGCAGACCA
Source organism: Sceloporus undulatus (assembly GCF_019175285.1). NCBI lineage: Eukaryota > Metazoa > Chordata > Lepidosauria > Squamata > Phrynosomatidae > Sceloporus > Sceloporus undulatus. Next base: position 1,702 of record NW_024810463.1, on the reverse strand, counting down.
GATCTCTATCACTCCAGAAAGCTGAATGGCTTTTAAGATGGGCTTCAGAGTCATTTATAGAATAATAGAGTTGGAGGAGACCCCAAGGGCTATCCATTCCAAATCCCTACCATTCAGGAAGACACAGTCTGAGCACTCCTAACAAATGGCTATCCAGCATCTATTTAATACCTCCAAAGTAGGAGATTCCACTACTCTCCAATGTAGTGTATTCCACATTCAAAAAACTTCTTACCATCAGGAAGTTCTTCGTAATATTTTGATGGAATCTTGTTTCTTGTACCTTGAATCCATTGCTTCGTGTTCTTGTCTCTGGCGCAACAGAAAACAAGCTTGCTCCATCTTCCATATGACATCAAATATTTAAACGTGGCTATCATGTTATCTATTAAATGTCTCTTCTCCAGGCTAAACATACCCAGCTCTCTAAGCCGTTCCTCATAGGGCATGGTTTCCAGAACTTACACTATTTTAGTCATGCTTCAGCTTGTAAATATCCCTCTTGAAATGTGGTATCCAGAAGTCTTCCAGGTGAGGTGTGACCACAGCAGAAAAAAAGTGCTACTGTTACTTCCCTCAGTCTAGAAACTATACTCCTGTTGATGCAGCCTAGGATTGTATTGGTCTTTTTAGCTGCTGCATCACACTGTTGACTCCTGTTCAGCTTGTGATCTATTAAGACTCCTAGACCCCTTTCACATGTACTGTTTTCAAGTCAGTTGTCACTCATCCTATAGCTCTACATTTCATTTTTCCCCCTATCTAAGTGTAGTACTTTACATGTCTCCCTGTTGAAATTCTTTGTGTTAGGTTTGGCCCCACTCTCTAATCTGTTAAGATTTATAGCACTATTATTTGCAGTTGTGGGAATAATACCATAATTGCAAATTAGAATACAAAGCCTTTACAATGTCATAAGTCTAACATAAAAACTTCATAACTAACAGAATGTCAGCTATTAATTTTAGAGTACAGCTTCCAGAATTTCCCAGCCGACGTGACTGGTGCCAGTGCTGGCTAAGAGATTCTCGGAACTGGAGTTTTAAATGCATAACACCAAGGGCATCTTCAACCAACATCTGCTAGGGTCCTTTGGAAGTTTTAGCAGATGTTATGGTTGGTTTTCATCTGGCTATGTTTCTTTGCACCTCTGTGTGTCCACAAGCAGTGGAATGGCTGCAACATGCTTTGGCCATTGAAGAGCGAAGAAGGCAATTTGAAACTCCATAGCAACTCTTCCCCATGATACACAAGCATAAGGTGGTCATTAAGAGGATGCTGGGTGCAAAGGTCTATAATATTAACCATTTCACATGCAGTTGCTCTCTTTTGAGTAGTGCATAACTGTTTCTCAGTGTCTTCACTGCACCCCTTGATTCACAGGGATTCCACTCTTCAGTCCCCATTGTACCATGGAAGAATAAGTTGGCACACTAGCATAGGCACATTGTGGTTGCCCCAAGTAGTTGCAACACGTCATTATGTAGTGCCAGCACTGTTTAGCTATATAAGTTCAAATTTACACTATCCAAGTGTGTAGGATGTAGGATCTCAGCAGGTGTGGGTTGAAAATATTGACCCTGCTGTTTCCAGGGAAGGGCAGAGAGATTTTAAGGGAGAAGCTTTTCTTTCAGGATCTCTTCCATAAAGATGAAGGACTGAGAACCGACAGCCAGTGCCTGGGGCTTGTTCCTCTTTTTTT
>NW_024810462.1:0-2926 GCF_019175285.1 Sceloporus undulatus | reverse complement strand
TCAATTTAAAGCAGTCTTGGAAGAAACGGATTTTCTAGATCCATTTCAAACCGGATTTAAGGCAGGTTATGGAGTTGAGACGGCCATGGTTGCCTTAGTCGATGATCTCCGTCTGGGCATTGAAAGTTCTTTGAAAAGGGGAAGTGGGGCCCTGCTGGTGCTCTTGGACCTCTCAGCAGCCTTCGATACCATTGACCACGGTATCCTTCTGGCACACCTGGGAGAGCTGGGAATTATGGGCAGGGCTTTCCAGTGGTTCTGGTCCTACATCTCGGGCAGATTCCAGATGGTGTCACTTCAGGACAGCTGTTCGTCCAAGGAGGAGCTCAAGTTAAGCATCCCTCAAGGCGCGATTCTGTGCCCAATGCTATTCAACACTTACATGAAGCTGTTAGGTGAGATCATTCAGAGACATGGGGCGAGGAGCAGGAAGACCTTGAAACAGTAGCACATGCACTGGTAACCTCTCGGCTAGACTTCTGTAACACACGCTACATGGGGCTACCCTTGTGACAATTTTGGAAACGACAGTTGGTACAGAATCTGGCAGACAGGTTGGTTACGGCCACTTCTAGAACTGCCCATATTACACCGGTTCTTAAATCTCTCCATTGGCTGCCCATCAATTTCCGGGCTAGATACAAGGTGTTGGTTCGATCTGGAACAGCCTGCTGGATGAGATCCGTCCTATTAAAACCTTGGAAGCCTTTAAGAAGGCTATTAAGATGGATCTCTTTCCAGAGTAGATTAGATCTATTCACTTGCCTCTCCTTCCCCGACCCTGACTCTTGCCATCTTTACTGTTATGGAAATTGTTATTGATGTATCGTTCCTGCCCTCCCCCCTCCCCTTCAGAAAATGACCCATTTCTTGCCCGAAAAACCTTTTTTACTGTATTGTGTTTTGAATGTTTTAAATTTTATTGAAGTTTAATAGCTTTTTAGGAATTGATTAATGTTTTTATAACTGGGAGGAGTTTTGGGGGGTTGGGGTTTTTAATAGTATTTCTTAAATTGTATGTTATTTTATTACTGTAATCTGCTTTGATTCCTTTGAGAAAAGTCAGAATATAAATTATTATTATTATTATTATTATTATTATTACATCCCTTCAAGGGGATCCAAGGCCATTTCAGTAGGGTCACAGAACCAGGAAGGGGGGGACAATCTTTCTGGGGCTGTGGTTCTCTCTGTTGGTCCTCCTCTGCAGGGTTGTTGTGAAGGAAAGGGTAAGTATTTGAGGGGGGTGCCCAATCCGGATCCTGTGGGTCTCTAAGCCTAGTTCCCAGGTTGACAGGGGATTGCCAGAGTTTTGAGGTTCCTCCATCTCCCTCCTCTTGGCTTTGAACTAGATCTTAGCTCTTCTCTCCCCACCCCAGAGCACCCTCCCCCCAGGACTCCAGAGAAAACTCCCCCCTCCAACTGTTGATTCCAATGCTATTGAAGACTATTCTGTGTGATGCTTTCTATTTGGCACAAAACTCTTCACTAAATGAGGCATCAGAAGGGAGGGTCTCTCCTCTGCCTCACTTTCCAGGATGGAGGGGGCTCCTCAAAGCCCTTTTTACCTTTGGATCCTCCTCCCCTCTATGGCCATGCCTCTCTCCAAGCCCCCCACCCCTGCTCTCTCTTCTCATCATAACCCCCCAAGTACCTGGGACCCAAGGAATCCCCAGAGGAGGGGGCAGGGAAGGAAAGAGGCCCTTGGGGTGTTATAAGAAGGAAGGAAGCCCCTCTTCTCCCCCAAAGGGCCCCCCAGAAGACCCTCCAGCCATTCCTCCGAATGAACAAGGGTTCTCCCCTCTTCCCTCCCTCCCTCCCTCAGAACAGACTGTGAGGGCAGCAATGGCTTCAGGGGCTGAGACTGTGCATGCACACATGCGCCCAAAGGCACCCTCCTGAGCAGGCGCTGGGATTGACAGGGCCTAGATGGTGCTGCTTATTCCGCTGGCGAGCTTTGTGGAAAGGAAGGTATGTGCCAGGGGTTCAGCGGCATCTGCTTCCTTCCCTCATTTCTTCCTTTGAGGAAACTGCAATGGAGCCCAAGGTGCAGAGCTGGACTCAGAAGGGAAAGGCAGAAAAGGAAGGTTCTGCTTTGGAAATATAGCTATCTCTGTGTATCCTGTGTGTGTGTGTGTGTGTCTTTGCCTCTGCTGTTCGTATGGCTGGGAATGGAGCTGAGGACTGAGGAGAGAAGAAAGGGTCATTTTAGGCAGATTCAGAACTTCTGTGCATCAAAGAGTCCAGTGTGTTGAAATAGCAAAGAACTTTATTGAGAACACATAGAAATCCAGTGTTTAAGCCAGAACTGCCCACTCCAATCCAAACAATACATTAAAACCCCAAAACCTAATATATCACCCTCTTCCAAATATAGCCCCCACCTCCAATTCCCACAGTCTATGCCCCACAGGTAACAAGGCCTCCTTTGTGATTCCCACAAACTAGCCCTTTCTGTTAATACTGACCTCCAACTTTGGTTAGCCAACAGCCCACACATGGGAAAAGCTATCATTCCCATAACTATTCTAACAAGCTGCAACAAATCCCAGCCCCTCATCTACCGAACCTATACCATGACCCACAATCCCCAGCCAAATTTACAACCCAAAGCAATTATCTTTACTATTAGCAATTAAAACCGAATCTTAACAAAATATAACTTTAAAACACAAACAGACATAGGGACAGACAAACCTTACAAACAAAATCACAAGGGCCTTTTCTTAGCACCACTGGATTGAAAATATATTGTTTGTATTCCTTATTGACAATAATAATATTATTTCACGACTGGGATTTGTGTGGCTTCTCTCCTGTGTGGACTCTCTGATGTCTCACTAAGTGTGACTGCCGAGAAAAACATTTCCCACAATGCTGGCATTTGTATGGCTTCTCTCCAGTGTGGACTCTCTGATGTTTCACT
>NW_024810461.1:0-2926 GCF_019175285.1 Sceloporus undulatus | reverse complement strand
CGTGGGGACCATTTAGCCCGTGTAGTATAGATTTCATTTGGCTGGGCTACAGAGTTTTCCCTTACCTGGACAACTGGTTGTTTGTCGCCGACTCACAGCAAGAGCTCCAAGAGGCAGTCTCATTCGCCTTGCACCTTTTGGACTCCCTCGGACTGGTTGTCAACGAGGAGAAGTCCCACTTCACCCCAACCGACAGGCCAAGTTCATCGGATCCATCCTCGACTCCGAAAGATGCTCCGCCTTTCTCCCTCCAGACCGTTTCTAGGCGTTGATGGCATCGCTGAGGCCTTGCCTCTCTCACAGAAGGGTGAGGGCTAGGGACGTCCAAGTGGCTCTTGGCCACATGGCGTCGACGACATTCGTGACACCGTGGGCAAGGCTTCGCCTCCAGCCACTGCAGTCCTGGTTCCTCTCAGTCTTCTCTTTGATGGAGAACCCTCCGTCCAAGTGGCTCACGGTACCGAGACCGGTGGCCGCTTCACTGAGATGGTGGCTGGACGGCCGCAATGTCTTCGTCAGGATGCCCTTCCATCAACCTCAGCCTCAATTGATTTTGACAACCGATGCTTCCCTGGAGGGCTGGGGCGCCCACCTGCTTGACCTTGTGGTCAAGGACAAGTGGTCGGCCCAGGACAAGCTTCTCCACATCAATGCCTTGGTGATGCTTGCAGTCGAAAAGGCTTTGAGGGCATTTGAATCCGCTGTCGCAGGCAAGGTGGTCCTCCTGAGGACGGACAACACCACCGTGATGTATTACATCAACAAGCAGGGAGGCACCAGATCCAAGACCCTGCTAGAGATGACACTTCGCGCTTGGGAGTGGTGCATTCAGAGACAGGTGCTCCTTCAGGCGATTCACCTTCCAGGAGAAGACAACGAGTTGGCGGACCGCCTAAGCAGATTCCCTTCGGTGTGCCACGAGTGGAGGCTCCATCCGGAGACGGTCAGTGACCTGTTCGATCGGTGGGGAACCCCCCAAATCGACCTCTTCGTGACCGAACGGAACAGCCAGTCCCCAGTTCTGCTCCAGGAGGCGAATGGACGGATCCCTCGGAGACGCGTTCTCCTTTCCTTGGTCGGGAGAGCTGCTCTACGCCTTCCCTCCCTTCCCTCTCGTCATCAGGGTGGTGTCCAAGATGACAACGGACCGTTCGGATGCGATCCTGATCATGCCGTGGTGGCTGAGACAGCCCTGGTTCGCATCCCTTCTCCACCTCTCCAGGAGATGCTTCCTCCGCCTCGATTTCTGTCCAGACCTGCTGTCGATCCAGGACGGCCGGATCCTGCACCTGGACATTGAGAATCCAGCCCTAGCCTCACTGCCGGACGCGGTGAAGACGGTGATACCGGCTGTGCAGAAGCCATCCACCCGGCGGTCCTATGCCCTAAAGTGGAGGAGGTTTAGCCTCTTCCTTGATCGAAAGGGCTTGTCTCCTGCTCAAGTTTCCACTCCAGTGGTGCTGGAGTTTTTGATGGCGCTGTTGGGTGAGGGGTTGTGCCTCACATCCATCAAGTGCTACCTCTCTGCTATTTGTTCCAGGTACCAATTTGAGGGTAGGGCTTCCTTCTTTAGGGACCCCTTGGTGAAGGGGTTCCTGAAGGGCTGTGCCAACCTGCACCCTCCTGTGTCGGTACCGGCCCTGGCTTGGAGCTTGGAGATGGTGCTGGCTGCGCTCCAATCCAAGCCCTTTGAACCGATGGCCACAGCGGACTTGAGACTACTGACTTGGAAAACCGCTTTTCTTGTGGCCATCACCTCTGCCCACCGTGCGGGCGAACTCTGTGCCTTGCGGAGGGACCAGCCCTTCCTGAGGTTTCACAAGGACAAGGTGGTCCTTCGGACAGACATTACTTTCTTGCCTAAGGTTGTGTCTGCGTTCCACATGTGCCAGGACAATGTGTTGCCTACCCTCGCCTCCAATCCGACCTCAGACACGGAGCGAAGCCTGCACTCTCTTGATGTCAGGAGAGCGCTGGCGTTTTACCTGGACAGAACTGCTGCCTCCAGTCGGTCCGAGAGACTTTTCCAATGCTACTCGGAACCGAAGAAGGGGTTGCCTGTGTCTGCGCAGAGGTTCTCCAAATGGGTGGCTGGTACCATCCACCTCTGCTATGAACTGCTGGGCAAACCTCTCCCTGGCAGGGTTCAGTCCCACTCCACAAGAGCAGTTTCAGCATCCTCTGCATTCCTGTCGGGGATTCCCTTGGAGCAAGGGTAGGCAACCTGCGGCCCGCGGGCCGGATGCGGCCCGGCGAGGCCTTGGAACCGGCCCCAGCCCGATCCTGCCGCCGATTGCCGCCGGGGCCTTGGGCCTCTCGTGCGAGGGGCATGGTGGGGCAATTGTCTATAGACGCCTCAGAAACATGCATTTACGTTAACATTTTTTTAAAAATCAGCAAATTTTTTTGCATGTCCTCCACTTTTTTAAAAAAAGTGTCCACCATTTGAAAATGTTGTCCTACATTTGTCCCGGTTTATTTATTTATTTAAATTTTTAATTTTTTTTAATTATTTATTTTTTGACTTTGGCCCCCCAGTTGTCTGAGGGACAGCAACCCGGCCCCCGGCTCAAAAAGGTTGCCTACCCCTGCCTTGGAGGATGTCTGTAAGGATGCTGTCTGGGCCCAGCCATTGAGTTTGTGCATGAACAAAAAGACTGACTCTTTTATAGTTCAAGGAGTTTATTGTTGCAATAAATATACCCTTGGTTACCATAGCTTTGGTCTCAGGACACTCCCTCCGCCGCATACCTTAGCTTGTCAGTCTAAACCCATTTGTATGATTCGCAGAGACCACGAAGAAGAAGGACAGGTTGCTCACCTGTAACAGTATTTCTTTGAGTGGTCATCTGCGAATACATACAAATCCCACCCGTCCGTCCCCTCAGTGTCCTGCTCTTATTGGCTCTTCTATCACCTGCTTGGC
>NW_024810460.1:0-2926 GCF_019175285.1 Sceloporus undulatus | reverse complement strand
TCTATACCATCTTTCCAAGGGCTGGTTCATATGCCTGAGTGCTGAAAAAAAAGGTGATAGCTTGTATATATGGATTAAGACAATAATTAGAAAGTTAGTATCATGCAAATTACAATGTAGTTCAATCCGTCCAGTTTCAGTCATCAAGTGTAGCCACATACATTTGACATGCTCTTTATTTCCTACACTTGCAGGTATTAATAGTACTGCTGATCATGATCTTGCAAATGTACCTTTTGGTCTTGATCTTGCATGTGTGACTACTGGATCTGGGCCAGTTACACATCCCTGATCAAATAATAAGTTTTAGCGTGTATTTACATGAGAAATATTTATAACAGTTACAAAACTCCAAAAGTAGTTGTTTAGTGACATAATTATAGTTTTTAAAAGCAACTCTTTAATTTATTCTTCTACAGAGGTAACCAACATTGTAATTTCTTTTAGGATTTTTTTTTTAAAGAAAATGAAAATCTACTGTTTTGTAACTGAAAACACGCCTAAGAGTGAAGAAGCCACACTCGCCTTGCAACTATACTAGTAAGTGAAATAGTTAACAATGCACTTGGAATAGAGTGGTCTCTCATTTTACTTGACTGGAATTCTGAAATGCAAAATACTTCAAAATTCAAAATTGTCCACATGGGTGGCTGAGATAGTGACACCTTTGCTTTCTGATGGTTCAATGTGCACAAACCTTATTTCATGCACAAAATTATTAAAAATATTGTGTATAAAATTACCTTCAGACTATGTGTATAACATGTACACAAACATAAATGAATTTAATATTTAAACTTGGGTTCCATTTCCAAGATACATGAAAGTGTTTTTAATTGTTATATTTTATATTTTACTGTTGTCAACCGCCCGGATTGGTTTGCCATACAACAATCATAATGTAACATAGGTGGGGTGCAGACCACAAAAAAGAGGCGCCTCCTCAGCGCCTCTCTTTGCTGCACAGAAGCGCCACCTCCTACAAACGGCGCTGCGCAGCAAAGAAGGAGCTGCAAAAAGCGGCTCTTTTTTTGGCGCTGCAAAGCGCCAGAGAAAGCTCCATTATGTCGCAGATATGCAGTACTGTTTGTAGGCGGTGCAGCTGTGATGTAATCATGCACACTCGGTTTGTATGGTGCTGCACAACTGCGGTGCACTGACGTGCTAGGGTTGCGGGGCATGTGCATGAGCCACCCCAAGGCAACCCTAGCATGTCATGGACATGCTGCAAAGGGCTCATCTATACAGGACCATAGTTATGACTTACTTATGGCAAAAGAAATTAGAGTTAAATGTATTATTTGTAACTAATTACTTCCAAGAACTAGTCCATATAGCTGAAGATCTGTCCAACGTTTTCTAAACTGTGGTACATACCGCCATAAAGTGGCATACCAGCACTGATTCTAGGGTTAGGGATCATGCGGCACCTGCACAGTCCCTAACCCTAGAACGCATGGGAAGAGTAATAATGGCGGTGCCCTGTGTACATGGGCACTGCCATTGTTCCATAAGCACCGTGTGGTATTTGCATGTTGCCACGTGGCGCTTACATAATGAGTGTGACAGTGGCGCACTTGTTACGCCGCCCCTGCGGCTTAAAAAGAACCAGCTTTTCTTGGGCTCTTTTTCCTCTGGAGGGAAACCCCATGGTTTGGTGGCTGCGGCTTTTCTGTGGAGGAAAAAAGGCCACCGCTAGGCCGGACTTACAAAGAGGTATGTATCAGGCCAAAATTATCAATATAAACTAACTTGTTCTACATATCCCAGATTAATGAATTTACTGGAACTTAGTTATCACTCTGTTTTAGCCTCTTGCAATTATGCCAATTCTATTTTCCCCATAGCAAGTCCAAGGAGTGTTAAAATGAGTGTTTTGTATTTTGAGAAAAAATGTATTTAGAAATGCTATTTTGAGGGGGAAAACATACAAAAATACATATTGAAATGTTATTTAAATTTTCATTTCTGTGCAGATTTTAAAAATGTAGATTGATGCAAGAATGGGAGGGAAAAGACTCATGAGTGAGCATATTTTAAAGGGCACACAGTGGAAATAAATTTGCCCATCAGTAGAATTATAAAGTTTGATTTTGGAAGGCCAAATGAAGGCAAATTACCTTGAAACATATGGCACACTGCCTGACTTAGTAAAACTGAGCTCTTAGCAAAACTTCAAAACTTTGCATGAAATAATTCCAACTCCTATTTTAAGTTGTAGGTTAAAGTTTTCAAATGAGGTCTTTGAATAATAATGTAGGACCCAAAGGAAGTAAATGGGAAGAACTTAAAATGCTTTAGGGGCTTGTAGAGAGCAAAGCCACAGCTGTTACCAACACCAGATAAAAAGAAGCTAAATTCTACATATCACCATATGGGAACACACACACATATCTCTATGTAGCTCCAGTAGCTCCAAGACAAAATATGAGGTGTGCATATGTGCAGAAATGGGTAAAAACTCTTAAAGGGGTCAGGGACTCTAATAACATGCACTACACATACCAGTTTGTACAGTTTTAGCACAGTTAGCACACGTCTATACACTGATATTTGGGACCATCAGTGTTTTGGGTTGCAGATTTGCTAGGCTTTGATAATGAGGGGAAAAATATTGCTGCAACCTCAATAGCAGCCCCATAGTTGTGAATTTTTAGGAGTTAAAAGGGTTAAAATCAGCATTGCGTATTATCTAGTTTACCAAGTTTGTTGCAGATGCTGCATGTCAGATTAGGTTGTCAAGTTTAAAAGAAAAGATTAAAGATACACAGTTTGAGCTGAAATGAATTTGCACCTGCTCCCCAAATCATAGAGTTATCTTGTGTGAATTTTGAATACTTTGAATGTTGGGTGAATATTTATAAAGGATTGTATAATGTGGTGTCTGTTGCTGGAGGAACACATCCCTTTCCTCCTGCAGTTCTAC
>NW_024810459.1:0-2926 GCF_019175285.1 Sceloporus undulatus | reverse complement strand
TCTTTTTTCTTTTTTGCAAGCTAAACTAGTTTGCCCTTGATATGTTACAAGGCCCTGCTTTGCTGTAAGCTAGCTCTGCACATTGTTCTTTGTAGGGTTTATCTTTATAGTTAACACAGCAGATGCAGTCAAGTCCAGCAAACTGTGGGTGTATCTATGCTACACAGTTACAGCTTCTTCCTGTAGAAAGCTGGAGCTGTAGTTTCACGAGGGACTTAGAATTCTCCTCCAGATTTAAAGTCAAAGGCTTTCATGGCCGGCATCCATAGTTTTTTCTGGGTTTTTCAGGCTGTGTGGCCATGTTCTCCTCCAGATTATTTGCAAACTGTAAATCAGGGGAATGATCTGGAACAGTGCTATTGTCTCTGGCAAATTTTCAGGAAACAAAGAAACAATTGTGCCCAATGGGCAAATTGCAAAAAGATCACTGCCGGTCCAGTAGGTCATATATATCCTGGTCTAGAGAATGCTAAATTTCTCAGCAAACCACATATCCCTAAGATGGCAGTTAGAAACAGCCAGGTCTCACTTTATGGTGATGGAACATAAAGGACTCCAGTACAGGATATTCTGTATAGCTGACAATGAGAAAGTAATGGATGTCTTTGCAGTATTTTCTGAGACCGACTGTGCCCCTGAATGCCAGAAGCAGGGACAGAAGGCTAAATGCAAAAGCTTGTAATGCAAATGTGAGATTACTCATAAGGCCAAAGTACAGTGATGGGTGGCAGCTTGTTAAGGAAATGCTGCTCCTCCAATATAAATAAAATATGTCAGCCCTCAATATCTTAGTCATTTGCTTAGATTAGTAGAAAATTTTACATTTCAAAATTGGCTGTAGGTATTAAATGGTTAAGACAATCACACCCAGCTCAGCTGCTCAGTTTAAATGCTGGTTTAATGTGTATGTAGATTTTAAGTGTTTTTCTTCTTCCACAAATACTTCCTTTGCTCAAGATTTAGATTATAATATATTCTGGGGGGGGAAATCCTATTTTGAGGATACCAAATCCTGTTTAGCTGTGAGTCGGCACAAGCTAACCAGACTTCAAATTTAAGTACAGTACATGAACTAATATGTACCCCTATTTTTTATTACTGTATAATTTGTTAGGATTTAATCCCAATTATTCTCCAAGGACATTGTATATAAGTCCTCAGATGTATGACTGCTTCTGATGAAGTAAAATGTAGTCTATAAAAGGTTATACCAAATAAAAAATGTTATTCTTTAAGATGACACTCTCTCTTCAGTCTCTGTTTGTAAATTAATTGCAGTAAGATTTTAAAAGTCAGCACAGTGTAGTGGTGTCAATTTTGGATTAGAACTCTAGGAGACCAGGGTTTGAATCCCTGCTCAGCCATTGAAACTCAGGTCCAAAACACACTGCAGAAATAATCCAGTTTTAGACTGCTTTAACTGCTCTGGCTCAATGCTAGGGAATTCTGGGAATTGTACCTTTGTGAGACATTTAGCCTTATCTGCCAGAGAGCTCTGGTGCCACAATAAACTACAGTACAATTCCCAAGATCTCCTCATCTGCGTTTACAAAGTCCAGCCTGGTTTTAAAATACTATATTCTCTTATAGAGAAGGAAATAATCCAGCCTTCCAGATGCAGTAGGATTGCAACTCCCAGCATTCATCACCATGGACTATGCTGGCTTGGGCTTCTGGGAGCTGTAGTCCAGCATCTGGAGGGATACATGATTCCCCGCACTGGTCTGTTTGTCAGTCCTCCCTTCCCATTGCTCCTGCTTGCCATGCTAACATTAAACTGGTGTGGTGACCCTTTTCTTTTATCTCTATGCTAGAAAGGCAAAATTTTGCATATTGTTTACTATTAGGTGCCAGGCTGATGTTTAAAGCCCAAGACTGTAACTAAAGGGGGCAAGTTCTGACACTTGTCATATAATCAGTGTATAGCAGAGCATTTTAGATGCCAATGTTGAAGCAAAACCGACTACTGAGGTGTCCAGTAAACCTGTTTATGAGATTAAACTGGATCAGTTTGAGCTTGTGAGTACTGATGACATGGACAAGATCCTTGGAAAGGTAAAAAAGACAACATGCCCTCTTGATCCCTGCCCATCATGGCTGGCCGTCCAGGGGAGTGAGGCATTGATGGCACTTCTTAGACGTATCATCAATGCTTCCCTTGGGGAGGGTCATATACCATCCATTTTGAAAGAAGCGATCGTTAGACCGCTCTTGAAAAAACACTCCCTAGACCCCCTGGAGATGAAAAATTACAGGCCTGTTTCTTATCTGCCATTTCTGAGCAAGGTGATCAAGAGGGCAGTTGCTTTTCAGCTCCATGTGATCTTGGATGAAGCTGATTTTCTTGATCCATTTCAAACGGGCTTCAGGACTGAGTATGGGGTGCAGACTGCCATGGTCGCTTTAACTGATGACCTTCGTCTAGCCATCGACAGAGGGAGCGTGACCCTGTTGGTGTTGCTGGACCTCTCAGTGGCATTTGATACAGTAGATCACGATATCCTTCTGGAATGCCTGAGAGAGTTAGGAATTGGAGGCACTGCATTGCAATGGTTCCACTCCTTCCTCTTGGGCAGGTTCCAGAGGGTGATGCTCGGGGACAGTCGCTCTTCAAAAACAGAGCTTAATTGTGGTGTCCCTCAAGGCGCCATCCTGTCCCCGATGCTATTTAACATCTATATGAAGTCGCTGGGAAAAATCATCCATGGATATGGGGCCGGGTGTTATCAATATGCTGATGACACCCAAATATATTTCTTCATGTCCCGGTCATCAGTGACAACGACAGATGGCATCTCTCCCCTCAACCAGTGTCTTCAGGCAGTAACGAATTGGATGAGGGAAAACAAGCTCAAGTTGAATCCAGACAAAACGGAGGTACTTACAGTAGGGGCACCCAAACCAGGGATTGGGCTGCAACCTCCAG
>NW_024810458.1:523-2926 GCF_019175285.1 Sceloporus undulatus | reverse complement strand
TTGCAGGAATACATAGAATGCTTCTCACACGTTGGAATAGATAGAATGCTTCTCCCATGTAGGAATAAACAGAATGCTTCTGACATAAATGTATAAATAGAATGCTTCTGCAATGTAGGAATACATGCAATGATTCTCGGACGCTGGGATACATAGAATCATTCTCCTATGCTGGGATACATCGAATGTTTGTCCTTTGCAGGAATACATAGAATGATTCTGCCATGCAGTAATACATAGAATGATTCTGCCGTGTAGGAATAGAAAGAATGATTTAGCCATGTAAGAATACATAGAATGGTTCCCCCATGCAGAAATATATTGTTTATGTATCCCAATCAGGAATTCATAGAATGATTCTGCCATGTAGGAATACAAAGAATGATTCTGCCATGCTGGGATACATAGAATCATTCTCCTATGCTGGGATACATCGAATGTTTCTCCCTTGCAGGAATACATAGAATGCTTCTCACACGTTGGAATAGATATTTCTGACATGAATATATAAATAGAAAGCTTCTGCCATGTAGGAATACATAGAATACTTCACCCATGCTCGGATACATAGAATCATTCTATGCTGGGATACATCGAATGTTTCTCCCTTGCAGGAATACATAGAATACTTCTCCCATTCAGATATGTATAGAATGTTTCTCCCATAATACATAAGTGATTCGCCAGGATAAATAGAAATAAGGATTCAACCATTTAGGAAGACACAGAATCTTCTCCGTATTTAGGAAGATATGATTAAGTTTTCCTATGCAGGAAGACACAGAAATGAGTCTCCAATGTAGTAATACTAAATGATTCGGTAATGTAGGACGACATAGAAGATTCTCTCCATGCGTGTGATACATAGAATCATTCCTCCCTATTCGGGGATACATCGAATGTTTTGGTCCCTTGCAGAAAAAACATAAGAATGCTTTTCCCCCATTCCGATATATAGAGAAGGTTTCCACCATGCCCAATAAATAGAATGCTTCTGTCATGTAGGAATACATAGAATGGTTTCTCCCATGCAGATATATTTTAAGTATCCAACTCATAATTCATAGAAGATTCTGCATGAGCAGTACATAGAATGAATCTCCCAGCTGGGATAATAGAATCATTCTCCTATGCGGGGATACATTGAATGTATCGTCCCGTGCAGAAACATAGAATGATTCGCCCAGGCAGTAGACATAGAAAACGATTCTCCATGTAGTATACATAGAATGCACTCCATGTAGGAATACAGGAATGCTACTCCATTGATAGAATATATTGTTAAGTATCCCACTCAGGAAATGCATAAATGTGACTCCCAGGCGCAATACACAAAGTCTTCCTCCAATCAAGGATAACGAGTACTTCTGTCCATTTCGGAATATATAGAATGCTGTCGATACGAATATATGAGTAGTCGCATATGCAGATACAAGAGTATTCTGCCATTAGGAATACATAAAGGATACTGTCTAATGCGTAATACATAAATGGTTCTCCCATGCGGTATACTAAGAATGGTTCTTGCCATGCAGGAATACATCGAAATATTCTCCCATGCAGGAAATAATTGTTTAATTAACCACTCAGAATTCATAGAATATTCAGCCATGTAGGAATACATAGAAGATTCCCCATGCCTGGAATACAGAGAATCATTATCCCTGATGGGAATACATAGATACTTCTCCTATGCTGTGATACATCGAATGTTTGCCCTTGCGGAATACATAGAAATACTTCTCCATTCAATATACATAGAATGTTGCTCCATGCAGCAATACACAAATTCTCTCCAATGCCAAGGATACATCGAATACGTCTTCCATTTTAGTATATTTAAATGCTTCTCCGATTATGAAGTATCGTGATTAAGTTTCTCATGCAGGAATACATGGAATGAGTCGGCCAGTGCAGGAATACATAGAATGCTCGAATGTAAAAATACATAAATGTTCTCCGATGCTGGGATAACATAGAATCATTCTCCTATGCTGGGATACATCTAATGTTTCTCCCTTGCGAATACAGAAATCTTTTCCTATTCAGATATATAGCGAATGTTCGCCCATGCAGGAAATACATATAGGGATTCGTGCCATGTAGGAATAGAAGAAGGATTTCAGCCATTAATATACATAGAATCCTTCTCTATGTAGGATATATTGGATGAAGTCTCCTAGGCGGAATACATAGAAGGAGTCTCCCCATGTATAATACATAGAAGGCGTCTGGCAGTAGGAAAACATAGAATGATTCTCCCATGCGGGAAGAGATGTTTTAAGTAACCCGCGCAGGAATTCATGAATGATTATGCCATGTAGGAAGCATAGAATGATTCTCCACTGCTGGGATACATAGATCTTCCCGATACTGGGATACAAGAAGTTTTGCTCTCGTACC
>NW_024810458.1:0-498 GCF_019175285.1 Sceloporus undulatus | reverse complement strand
TATGTAGGAATATATTGATTAAGTCTCCCATGCAGGAATACATAGAATGATTCTGCCATGTAGTAATACATAGAATGATTCTCCCATGTCGTAATACATAGATTGCTTCTGTCATGTAGGAATACAGAGAATGATTCTCCCATTCACGTATACATAGAATGCTTCTGCATTCCAGGAAGACATAGAATGCTTCTCACACGATGGAATAGATACTATTCCCATGTAGGAATAAAGAGAATGCTTCTGACATGAATATATAAATTGAAAGCTTCTGCCATGTAGGAATACAAAGAATGAGTCTTCCATGCTAGGATGCATAGAATCATTCTCCTATGCTGGGATACATCGAATGTTTGTCCCTTGCAGGAATACATAGAATACTTCTCCCATTCAGATATATATAAAATGTTTCTCCCATGCAGGAATACACAGAATTCTTCTCCAATGCAAGGATACATCGAATACTTCTGCCATTTAGGAATACATAGAATGCTACTC
>NW_024810457.1:0-2927 GCF_019175285.1 Sceloporus undulatus | reverse complement strand
TAAATTCATGTTGTTTTCCGAGATGTATATTCCCAAGTATTTCACCTGGGTCCCTGTGTTTTTTGTGACAGACTTGAACCGAGGGTGGAGCTACATTGGTGGGACTGAACATGCTATGTACACGGGAGTGGATGGGGCTACCTGCCAATCTGTTCAGCTTTTGAACCTCCAAATGGAGTCTCTGCGCAGGTGCAAAACCCTAATGTGTGAGGGCACAGATGATCACTCGAAGAACCACAATCAAAGGTAAGCAATCTGTTCATCTAAGGCCTTACTTACCATACAACCCATCCATGCAAGCCCATTATATTTGTGTACCTACCCTTCTAGTGAGAAAATTATGCAATACGTTATTCCTTACAAACCTATTAAGAAGGTGTTTTCTCACCATTGTATCAAAAAGTAAAGAGATACACCTGGTTATCACAACACTGGCCAAAGCAGTGCTTCTCAGGCTATGTGATGAGGGGGACCAGCAAGGAACTGGCACTGTATTTGTGCTCAATGGGTACTGTTTTTTTTCCCCTTTTCTGGCAACTTGCCAGGTACAAATAACCAACGGCTCAGGGACCATCACTGGTCCAGTGTAATCACTTTGAGTAGCACTGTTCTAAAGCACTTACCTGAGATTATATTAAACATTCTTGGATTCAGAATGGCAGGACAAATGAGTCGAAGAAAAACAAAACCACTGAAAAGAAAAAAAAATCAAGAATCCAGTTATTTGAAAATGAAACCTGTTCCTCAAAATATTTCTTTGGAAGCAACCAGCTAGTAAAAAATCCACATAGATCTTAAGAGTGTCCTCACAAGATGGTGGTAACTCGCATTACATATACAGATGAACAATTTCATCATATACCACAAATACTTGACTGTAAGTTGAGAAATTTATGCCCCAAACTTGACCCTAAAATCCTGGGTTGACTTATATACAGGTCAATAAACTAATACTGTTAGAAAGGTCCTGAAACAAGCACCCTCATGATGCTGCACTCTTCCTGTCTTGAGGCAAGTGTGTGTGTGTATGTGTGTGTGTGTGTGTGTGAGAAAGAGAGAGAGAGAGTTTCCCAGACCAATTTGAAAGGCTTCTCTTCCCATCAAAGAAACACCCCTTTTAGCTCCACTTTTTTCCTTTCCCAGTCTGATTTGAAAACCTTCTCTTCCCATCCAAAAAAACAAACAAACAAACAAAAAAACAACATTCCCTTTTAGCTCCACTTCTTTTCTTTCCCAATCTGATTTGAAACACCCCATTTAACTCTACTTCCTTTACTCCCCAACCCAATGTTCAAACCTCCCATCCAGTACCATGGGTGTAGTATTAGGTGGTCAGTAAAGGTCAGGAGAAGGAGAAAGAGGAAAGAAAGTCGTATTATCCCATTTAGCCTAGGTTTTACCCTCAACTTATCCACGAGTCATAGAAAGAGCCATTATTTTTACCCTGAAATCTTCCCTCGACTTATACACTAGGTCGACTTGTACATGAGTATATATGGTAGTTGTACCTCTCTATATGGCAGAATTCTCTTTACTATTTTACAGGATGATAAAAATAGTTCCTAAGATGTAGAAAATGAGAATTCTTTCTTGTCAGAATGGTTTGATAATCAATCATCTTGCAAGTTTAAAATTTACTACATATGAGGTATAAGCAGAGAGCAAACCGGTAGTTGGGTTGATACAGATCATTGTACTAAGCAGTGATACTGCAAATCCTAACTGAGTTACTGAGTTACATGCTAAATAGTTATATGCCTAGCAAATAAAAAACAAACCTGACAGCATTTGCTAAATGTAAGAACCTCTTGTATGATCCTTCCTAATCTGTAATGACTTCAGATCCCCTGTTCTAGGGAGTTAGCCTCAAGCCTAAATACCCTAAAGATACCAGATCTTGCCTGATTTTGGAAACTAAGCACAGTCAGCCCTTGTTACTACTTGGAAGGGAGACCTCCAATGATTACCAGGTGCTGTAGTGTCTATATTTGCGGCAGATTTGAATTGAGGGTGTATTTCAGAGGAAGGAACTGACAAAGAACTCTGAGTATCTCTTGCGTAAATGAACCCTATTAAATTCATGGGGGCGCCATAAGTTGACAAGCAACTTGAAGATACATAAACACACATGTACACTTTGTTTTTACTACAACAACTATATAATATAAACTTGATTTTAAAAAAATAATAATTTAATTGGTCAAATCTGCTTTGAAAACATTTCAGAAGACTAATGCTGAATTATTCTTACCGTATTTTCCAGCGTATAAGGCGACTATTGAAGTCTGCCTTATACGCCGGAATTATACCCCAGAGACATGAGAATGGCAAGGCCACCTCCCTGTCTCTGGGGTTCTTGCTGGGTCCTCTCCCAGCCAGCTGGCACTCACGCCGGCTGGAGGGGGCCTCCCTGGAGGCCTCAGAGGATCCTTGGCAGCTGGGCTCTCGCCATTTTTTTTTTCAAAAGGCGGCAGCAGGGAAGTGGCTCCAGAGCCGGCCGGGCCGAGGCAAAAAGCCGGCCCCTTACTTCTCCACGCTGACACTGCCGCCGCCGGCAGGGATCCTTCAATCCTCCAGCAGCTTCAGAAGTCCTCCGCGGAAGCCGCTGGAGGAGCAGAGGATCCCAGGTGGCAGCGGCGCGGAGAAGTAAAGGGCTGGCTCTGGAGCTGCTTCCCCGCCACCGCCTTTTGAAAAAAATTGCTTCAAGAGCCCAGCCGCCGAGGATCCTCTCAGGCCTCCAGAGAGGCCCCCTCCAGCCGGCGCAAGACCCCCTCAGGGCAGGCCAGGGATGCTGCCAGCGGGCGACGTGGGGAGTCGTCTTATACCCCCCATCGCCTTATATGCCAGAAAATATGGTAACTTAGGTCTAAAGGAAAGAACAACAACAATCCCTTACCTAACCACTCTTGTTCTCATAGTTGTGTTGG
>NW_024810456.1:1895-2927 GCF_019175285.1 Sceloporus undulatus | reverse complement strand
TAACATTTCTAGGAGTGTTTGGAGCTTTTCTTGAGTCCTGTCCTCCCTTTTTCTTGAATGTCTTCCATTTTGTGGTGCCTTCCTTTGCGGTGAAGACATCTGGGAAAAAGACCAAGCTGTTAAAGTGGATTGTTGGAGCCAGTGTGGACTAGTTGTTTGAGCATTGATTGGACTATGACTCTATGACTCTGGGTTCAAATCCCAGCTCAGCCATGGAAATCCATTGGGTGGGGCATCACACTCTCTCAGCCTCAGAGGAAGGCCATGGTGAGCCTCCTCTGAACAAGTCTCTCTCTTGGCAAGAAAGAGAGGGAGAGAGGAAGGAAGGAAGGAAAAGAAGATGGAGGGAAGAAAGGGGGACGTTAGGAAAGAAGGAAGGAAAGAAAGAAGGAAGGGGAAGGGAGGGAGGGACAGGAGGGAGGGAGGGAGGGAGGGAGGGAAGGAAGGAAGGAAGGAAGGAAGGAAGGAGAGAGAAGGGAGGCGCTCTGGACTCCACAATAAACTCCACCTTCCAGAATTCCATAGCCTTGAGCCAGAAAGAGTTAAAGCAGTGCCAATCCAGGTGAATTCTCCAGTGTGGATGCAGCCCAGGAGTTGCAGAGCGCAGCAAATTTCTTCCCCCCTTTCAGCCTCAGCAAGCAGCTCTCTTTTCCTGCCACTCGGAGGCTGGCAGTGCTGCTGATTGCTCTGCTTGGCTGATTCTATGATCTTCTGGCTCCAGCCTCTCTCTCTCTCTTCCTCTCTCTCTGGCGCCCCCTAGAGGTTGGCGCCCCTAGGCAGCTGCCTAGCTCACTTATATGGACCCAGGAGCTGTGTAAGAAACCCTCTCAGAAGAGAGACACAAAGAGACACACTTCCTTCCTTTTGGCCCAAGGAGCCTGGCCTCCTTCTCTCTCTGGAGCCTCAGGAGAGAAAGAGAAGCCTCTGTTCAACTGAGGCCTCAGAGAAGGTTCTGGAACATTATTCCCCACAGTCACAAGCCGCGCAAAATGGCCACCAGAACACAAGGAGGCAGGGACTGGGATTCCAGCC
>NW_024810456.1:0-1795 GCF_019175285.1 Sceloporus undulatus | reverse complement strand
GCCAATCAGGGCCAGGGATGGTGGGAGGGACTGAGATTCCAGCCAATTAGGGCCAGCAACGGTGGGCGGGACTGGGATTCCAGTCAATCAGGGTCAACAATGGTGGGAGGGACTGAGATTCCAGCCAATCAGGGCCAGGGATGGTGGAAGGGACAGAGATTCCAGCCAATCAGGGCCAGGGATGGTGGGAGGGACTGAGATTCCAGCCAATTAGGGCCAGCAACGGTGGGCGGGACTGGGATTCCAGTCAATCAGGGTCAACAATGGTGGGAGGGACTGAGATTCCAGCCAATCAGGGCCAGGGATGGTGGAAGGGACAGAGATTCCAGCCAATCAGGGCCAGCAACGGTGGGTGGGACTGGGATTCCAGCCAATCAGGGTCAACAATGGTGGGAGGGACTGAGATTCCAGCCAATCAGGGCCAGCCATGGTGGGAGGGATTGGGATTCCAGCCAATCAGGGCCAGAGATGGTAGAAGGGACTGAGATTCCAGCCAATGGGAGCCCTCAGAGTGTCCTCAGGAGGACTTCTTCTGTTCCTAAAAGAGCATTGAACCCATGGCTTTGAGACAGGGCTTGATGCAGTGAGGCTCCTGGTGCAGTTGAAGTTGAAGTTTCTGAACTTGATACAAGGGTAGCCCTATGTAGAGCACATTACAGAAGTCAAGAGGTGAGGTTATCAGCGCATGCACCATAGTTTTTACGTCTTCCAGTTCCTGGAAGGGACGCAGTTGGCGTATCAACCGAAGCTGATAACAGGGACTCTTGGCCATCGCATCTATCTGATCTGACAACTGGACAAACGGATCCAGGAGCACCCCCAAACTGCAAACACAGTCTTTTAGGGGAAGTGTGACTTCATCCAGGACCAGTTGACAGACCTCCATACCCAAAATAGGACCTCCAACAACACACACCTCTGTCTTGTCTGAATTCAATTTCAATCTGTTTTTCCTCATCCAGCCCATTACTGCCTCAAGACATTCATTCAGAGAGAGATGCCTTCTTTAGTTGACACTGAGATATCTCTGGATGTCATGAGCATACAGATAGCACCTGCCACATGCCTCCGGATGAACTCTCTTGGCGGTTAGATGTAGATGGTGAATAGCATTGGGGATAGGAAGGTGCCCTGGGCAATGCTGGATTTAAGATCCTTTTAGAGGAGCAACTGTCCTCAAGCATCTCCATCTGGAATCTGCTTGAGAAATAGGACCGGAACCATTGCAATGCACTGCTCCCGATCCTCAATTCCCTCAGGCTTTCCAGAAGGATGCTATGGTCAATAGTATCAAAAGCCACAGAGAGGTCAAAAAGTATCAACAGGGTCACACTTCTCCTGTCAATACTCAAGCTCAGATAATCTAAGGTGACCATAGCAATCTTGACTCCGTATCCCATCCTGAAGCCAGGTTGAAATGGATCTAGGTCGGTGGTTCCCAACCTGTGGATCAGGACCCCTTTGGGGATCGAATGACACTTTCATGGGGGTCCCCTAAGACGATTGGAAAGCACCCATTTAATTACAGTTATGAAGTAGCAACGAAAATAATTTCATGGGTTTGGGTCACCACAACATGAGAAACTGTATTAAGGGGTCACGGCATTAGGAAGGTTGGGAACCACTGATCTAGTTATTCTGTTTCATCCAAGACCATTTGGAATTGAAGAGAAATGAAAGACGGGGGATCGCTCTGTAATTCTTCATGTCCAAGGGATCTGGGGAGGGCTTTTTCAGAAGCAGCCGTATCACTGCTTCTTTTAAGCAAGATGGAAAAGAGCCCTCCCTAAGAGAT
>NW_024810455.1:0-2927 GCF_019175285.1 Sceloporus undulatus | reverse complement strand
TTCAGCCAAAAGGCTATCAGAGCGGCTTACAAATAATAATAATAATAATAATAATAATAATAATAATAATGATAATGATAATATTTATTTATACCCCGCTCTTCAGCCAAAAGGCTATCAGAGCGGCTTACAAATTGTTAATTAGACATTTCCCTGTCCGCAGGCTTACAATCTACAATTTTAAATTACATACTCTTTTGCTCTTTCTTTCAACAGCCCTTCTGGATCATTAGCAGAGATGCAAACTAACCAACTGTAGTTATATAGTTATTTGTGAAAAAGTGTTTTTTTTAAATGACTACACAACAGAATTTCATTTTTAAAGTAACATATCAAGTGGCAATGATATTGTCTTTTTTGTTGCATAAGGTAATCTAATTATTTTTGAAAGCCATTTTTAAGGGCATTTTTAGAGTGACCTTGGAAGGAATTTTTCAAACTTTACCTCACTTGCTTTCAAATAATCCAGTGTTTGAAAGGTGAGTGAATGGTATACATGTTTCTGGGGTCTGGCGATGGGAAAAGGAGAAGAGATGAAACAGATCAGTGTCAAAAAATAATTGTGCAGGGTGCTAGAAACTATGCTTTTTGGGTTGCCTTTTTCAACCCAACAATTCCAAGATGTGTTGTAGCACAAATTTTACCAACCCTAGTCTTCAAAGTACAGATCTTTGAAAGTGCCAAGCTGGAGAAGGCAATTGCAGCTCCCAGCACGTTTGAAGGGGTCAAAAACAAAATTGCCACTTGCTGGGTGTAAACCAAAGCATAATATTAATTTTTTCCTGCCCCTTTTTTGACATGTTACATTTTATGCCCAGGATGGTTTGTGGCATGTTCTGCTACTGCTGATTTTTGTGGCTGGCCCAGTCTGCAGTGTCCTTGATGCCAGGAAAGCCTTCGACTTCATCACCCAGTGGGTTTCCATGGCTGAATGGGGATTCCAAACCTGGTCTCCAGAGGCCTAGGTTGTGTCCTCATAGGCCAAATAACACAACCTTCCCCTGTCCTCATGGCAATCAGTCCGGACAACCCAGGGCTCGGTCTAAAACTTTAGTGCAAACTGTTCAGACACTGAAGTTGAAACCTTTCGTGGGTGGCATCCATAGTTTTTTGTGGGCTTGGGGGGCTATGTGGCCATCTTCTAGAACATGGCCACATAGCCCGAAAAACCACAAAAAACTATGTTGAGACAATGTAAGGCCAGTTCAGTTCTGAACCTTTATACTACCTTTAACACAGAAAGTCATCTTGGATGATCCGGAGCCTTCCCAAGTGATGTGTTTACAATACATTCCAGTGTGCCACTCTGATGCCAGTATGAGTCAGTCCCTCTGAGATTAGACCAAGGTGCCAAATCATGTGGTCCATGCTGGACATCTAATTTTTTCCCGCATGACTTGTGCCACTGCCACATATGGGTGGCACAGAACGACACATGTGGGAACAGCCACCTGACTTCTCTCCTAGAGTGCCCAACTAATGGGGATTTTGGGGCAGCTTTGGGTTCAGGACACTCTGGGCTGCTCTTAGAATATTCTGTCCTGTGTAGACATAGCCCTAGTACAACACTCCAACCAGTATACCATAATGGCTTTCAGCTTAGTAGTACAGTTCAAAAGAAAATGGAGTTCAAACGAAAAATGTCCTCTGGAGGAAAAGTACAGCTGCCTAAAGGGGGATGATATAGTCGTCTGAAGATTTATTTGAAAATCCAACCTCAGTTGTCGGTGTTGAATTATTTGGAAAATCTGTCTTCAGATAATAAACTGAGACATGATAGCGAGGATTTTCCATTCCTTTGATCTACAAGGCACTGTCCACAGATATAATTTCCTTTCCACACAGTAAATGCAGAGCTCATAAAATCTGAAGGAGTTGTCCTCTTGGGAAACAGAATTCTTGGCAAGAATGTAGTTAAATGCAGAACATTCTAAATACTGTTATCTCAGTTTACTAAAACAACTCATGTCATGATGAAAGTTGAGACTATGGACATTCATATGCCCTACTTCCATCCTTCCACAGTTCGGCTCTGTGTCTTTTGAAATGTGCCATCAGAAACAACAGTGCTTTACTGGCTAAAGGCAAAATTCTAGCAGTACCCAATCATGACCTTCGTTATTATTTGTGGTGAAATGGAGAAGTGAATTTGTATATTAAAGAGAATTAAAATAATGCTTTTGAGATGGAAGTTGAATCTATCCAAAAGAGAGTTAATTTTTTTTGGGGGGGGGGTTTGGGTATTTTTAATAATGTAGAGACATTTTGAAGATACAGTAATTGAAAAATTATGAAATGTTGAAAGAACAGTGCATCGAAGTATCAAGGAAGATGAAAGGATATTCATGGCAACCTGGGCTAGAAAGATGGAAGATAGTTACATGACAAGTCAATTCCAATGAACAATGATGATGATGATGATAATAATAATAACAATTTAAAAATATTCTCCCTTCTCAAGACTTGAAGTGGGGTAAGGATGGTAAAATACAAAAAAGAGCTATTCAAATACAATACTATATAACCATTAAAATACACTTGTAAGAGCGCACAAATTGAAAAGTAATAATTTAAAATTGCCTAGACAGGTCTGTCGGAAGAGATATATCGTTAATGCTGTTTTAAATGCGGTCAGCATTTTCAGATGTCATATCTCCTACAGCAGGTCATTCCACAGTCTGGGGGCAGCAGATAAAAAGGTGCTCTGGGAAACTGTTGCCAGTCTAGTGTTGGTTGGTTGGAACCAACATTTCCCCGAGGACCCAAGTATACAGGGCAGATTATACAAGAGAAGGCGATCCTGTTGTAAGTAACCTGGGCCCATGCCATGTAGGGCTTTAAAGGTAATAACCAACACTTTGTACTTTGCCTGGAAACTAACTGGCAGTCAATCGAGTGATTTTAAGATCAGTGTAATGTGATGTGCA
>NW_024810454.1:1631-2927 GCF_019175285.1 Sceloporus undulatus | reverse complement strand
TGAATTCTGATCCCATTCAAAGCCAATGTATGCCACAGTCTGAAGGCGACACTCCCAGAGCTCAATAATAACACAGCAAGAACCGAAGCAAATCTCCAGATATAGGTATTGGCAATGCACTAACCACTTTTCACACTTAAAAATAACTCACAGACACAGTTGATTTCCTCCAAGTCCTTGGAGGTTCTTTAGCTTGAGTTGCAATAGAAAACAAGTATTTACCAGTTCTCCTCTCCAACTTCCATCAACTTCACAATCTCTTGTACACTCAACTCCAACCCACATCAATCCGCATGTGATCTGTATACTGTATTGCTTGTGAGCCATCTCCTGGTGCCACACAGCATGAAGCATCCTCTGTAGTTAGTTTGTATCATGCCATCTATGGCAGTCTCACAGGAAATGATGCCACTTTTCAATCAAAGTATTTTTACATATATTTATTGGAATATTTTTCAACTGTCTGATTATCTGCTTCCACTAATTTCCTTATGGCAGTTCCCCTACAATCTCTTCTTTGCTAGCTCCGATAAGTAAGGATACAATCATTATATGGATTTGGGGCATCCAGAACAGGGTTATGATCCTGTCACTCACACCAACTATGTTAATTTAATCTCACATAGGGAGGGATGAACGTGGGGATAAATCTTGGGGTAACACCTTCCTCTCTTAACGCTGAGATTCAATCTTGTCTGTCATTGTCCTTGTTTACAGAAGAACTTGTGAGTCAGAGAATCCACACAAGAAAGAAGTCACATAAATGCCAGCATTGTGGGGAAAAATATGCTTACAAGTCAGCCCTGGTCAGGCATCAGAGAGTCCACACAGGAGAGAAGCCATACAAATGCCAGCATTGTGGGAAATGTTTTTCTCAGAAGTCAGTCCTAGTGATGCATCAGAGAGTCCACACAGGAGAGAAGCCTTTCAAATGCCAGCATTGTGGGAAAGGCTTCTCTCAGAAGTCAAGCCTCCTGATACATCAGAGAGTCCACAGAGGAGAGAAGCCATTCAAATGCCAGCATTGTGGGAAATGTTTTTCTTCTAAGTCAGACCTAATGAAACATCAGAGAGTCCACACAGGAGAGAAGCCATACAAATGCCAGCATTGTGGGAAAGGTTTTTCTTTGAAGTCAAACATAGTGAGACATCAGAGAGTCCACACAGGAGAGAAGCCACACAAATGTCAGCATTGTGAGAAATGTTTTTCTTCTATGTCACACCTAGTGACACATCAGAGAGTCCACACAGGAGAGAAGACATACAAATGCCAGCATTGTGGGAAATGTTTTTCTC
>NW_024810454.1:0-1531 GCF_019175285.1 Sceloporus undulatus | reverse complement strand
ACCTAGTGACACATCAGAGAGTCCACACAGGAGAGAAGCCATACAAATGCCAGCATTGTGGACAATGTTTTGCTCAGAAGTCAAACCTAGAGATACATCAGAGAGTCCACACAGGAGAGAAGCCATACAAATGCCAGCATTGTGAACAATGTTTTACTCAGAAGTCAAACCTAGTGACACATCAGAAAGGCCACACAGGAAAGAAGCCACAAAAATCCCAGAAATGAACTAACATTATTTTTGTGAAGAAGGAATACAAAGAATATATTTTTATTCCTGTGGTGATAAGAAAATGCCCTTGTGATTTGTGTGTTAGGTTTGTCTGTCCATATGTCTTTATGTTTTAAAGTTATAGTTTCTTAATTTTAGCTTTCAATTGCTATTAGTGTCGATCATTGGTTTAGTTTATAAATTTGGCTGGGGATTATGGGTTGTGGAATAGGGTTAGGTAGATAGAGGGTAGGATCTGTTGCAGCTGGTTAGAATAGTTATTTGATTGATAGTCTCTAGAATATGTGGGATGTTAGCTGAAGAAAGTTGGGGGGAAGGTATTAACAGAAAGGGGACTAGTTTCTGGGAATGACAAAGGTAGCCTTGTTACTTGTGGGCCATTGACTATGGGAATTGGAGGTGGGGGCTAGGTTTGGAAGAGGGTGGAGTTTTAGGTTTGGGGTTTTTAATGTATTATTTGGCTTGGGGTGGGCAGTTCTGACTTAAATGCTGAATTTCTGACTCTGGCCTGATTTAAATGGGCCTTTGCGCAGCCCCCGTCAAGTGCCAGGGATTGGCTGAGAACGTAGCGTCCATACCGGCCTCACTCCTAGCACGTGATGGGGGCGTCAAAATGGGACTGCCATTTTGATGCGACGTACGTGTAGCGTATGCACGTCCGGGCGACTTTGTGACACCGCAAGTGTGCCATTGGTGCCTTGCGGCGTCACAAGGGTGCCACAAGAAGAGCCTGCTTTCTGTGGGTTCTTTTTGTTCCACGAAGGAGCTGCGCAGTTTGTTCACTTTGGCTCCCTTGGAGAGCAAACCAGGGTAGCCAGAGACTGTCCTTTTTGGCGGTCTGTATCCCGCCATTGTGTTCTTAATAAAGTTCTTTGTTATTTCAACACAATGGACTCATTGATGCATATAAGTTCTGAATTTGCACAAAACTGACCCTTTCTTCTCTTCTCAGTCCTTAGCTCCATTCCCAGCCATATGATCAGCAGAGGCAAACACACACACACACACACACACACACAGAGACAGATCTGTATGTACAAAGCAGAGTCTTCACAGCCTTTCCCTTCTGAGTCCAGCTCCGCAGCTTGGGCTCCGTTCCGGAAGGAAGGAAAAAGGAAGGACGGGTGTAGTCCTTCCCGTCTCCCAAATGCCGACAATGGGATAAGCAGCAGCAGCAGCAGCTAGGGCTTTCCGATCCCTGCACATTCTCAAGAGGGGCCTTTGGTGGCCAATGTGCATGCACAATCTCAGCCCCTGAATCTGCCGCCCTCACAGCCTGCTCTGAGGGAGGGAAGTGGGA
>NW_024810453.1:0-2927 GCF_019175285.1 Sceloporus undulatus | reverse complement strand
CCCCCCAACAGTTCCCAGAATCCCACAGCATGGAGCCAGGGCAGTTAAAAGGGGTGCCAAACCAGATTATTTCTGCAGTGCAGAGGCCGCCTCCATAAATTAGTTTGCCCGAGGCTATAAAAAGTGGGGCAATAAGGAGTTAGGTGGGTTTTTTTGGGGTGGGAGGGTTATGGGGTCTTAAACCCTGGGGTGACCTTGCTCACAAAGGAGCAGAGGGGAGCCACTTTCCCTCTTCCCACAAAACAGCCTTCAGACTCCAGCAGCCTCCTTGTAAATCCCGAGTTCCAGTTCTACATGTGTCTCTATCTGGAGCGAAGGGTCCCAAGGGGCAAGGATGAGCCCTTCCATCTTGGAAGCCACGAAAACAGGTTTCAGAGAGAACAGGGTGGCTAGGCATGTCCTCCTTTTCCAAGACACGGCCTCCATTTCTACCTTCATCCAGGAGGAATTCCAGAACGTCCTACATTTGGAGTATGTAAACTCGCTTGGGCGAGTCACACTCTCTCAGCCTCCTGAGGGGAAGGCCATGGCAAACTTCCTCCGGACAAGCCTTGCCAAGAAAACTCCAGGATAGGGTCGCCACCATAAGCTGGAAAGGACTTGAAGACACACAACACACAAACACTACACATATACTACACACACACACACACACACACACACACACACACACACACATATACATATACACACACACACATACACACTGGGTGACCTTGGGCAAGTCACACTGTCTCAGCCTCAGGGGAAGGCAAGCCTCCTCTAAGCAAACCTTGCCAAGAAAACCCTGTGCGAGGGTCACCTCAGAGTCACCACCATAAATCCAAAACCACTTGAAGCCCCATACACAAACAAATATATTATGTATTTATACACACACACACACACACTGGGTGCCCTTGGGAAAGTCACACTCTCTCAGCCTCAAGGCAAACCTCCGCAGGGCAAATCTTGTCTGGCAACCTCCACGATAGGGTTGCGTTAAGGTCACCACCATAAGAAACAACTCGAAGGCGCACAACACACAACAGGAAGCACGGATTTATATTTCTAGGAGTACTTTTGGCTCTTATTGTGTCATGTCCTCCATTCTGAGCCTAAGAAACTTGCATTCGTATTCCTAGGTGTGTTTCATAGCTCTTTTTGGATCATGTCCTCCCTTTTGCTTGAAAGCGTCCTCCATCTCAACCTCCTGTTCTGGAAGGCTTCCAAAAGGTCCTCTCTTCAGAGACCAGGCACCGTCCTCCTTTCCCCGGACGTGTCCTCCAATTCACCCTCCTTCTCCAGGAGAGGTCGAAAAGGTCCTCCATTTTGAGCATCACTTAAGAAGCATGATTTTATATTGACATGAGCCTTTTATAGCTTTTCGTTGGTCAGGTTTCCCCCTCCCCTCATTTTTCTGGCAGGTCCTACTTTTTGCGGTGCCTGGTCCTCCTTTGTAGTTAGGAGGACATCTGGTCACCCCGGGTCGCGGGTCCTCTTTTTCCAGGGCATGTCCTCCATTCTATGATTCTATGTCCTCCTTTGGAGCAGGACTAAGGAGCGTGGATTTTATATTTATAGGTTTGTAAGGTCCTCCATTTGTCAGTGCCTGGTCCTCCTTGCATTTGGGGAGCAAGGGCTGAGCAAGGCCAAGTGTCCGGGTGTCCTCCTCACTGCCAAATGGAGGACAGCCCAGGAAAAAGGAGGACATGACCAACATGCAAAAGCTTCCAACACTCATACAGATCTAAAGCCATGCTTCTCAGCCAGGCTCAACATGGAGGACCTTTTGGGATGACCTCCTGGGAAGAAGGTGGAAATAGAGGACGGGTCCTGGAAAAAGGAGGGCACCCTGAAGATATGACAACATATAAAAGCTAAACACACTCCTAGGCATCGAAACTCCTGCTTCTTGTGATGCTCAGAATGGACGGCGTTTGGAAAGCCCTCCTGGGCAGAGGGCCAGAAATGTAGGGCGCGTCCTGGAAAAGGAGGACGCCCGGGGACCAGGCATTCTAAGCACAATGGCGGGCCAGGCACCGCCAAATGGAGGACCTTCCAAGACAAAAAAAAGGAGGACAGGATCACAGAAGAGTTGCAAACACGATGATCGACGCCTGGTTCTTAGTCCTCCTCCAAAAGGAAGGCGTTTTAGGGATCGTTCCTGGGCAGAAGATGGAAATGGAGGACAGGTCGTGGAAAAAGGAGGACATGACAACCATGCAAAGGCTCCAAACGCTCATACAGATCTAAAACCATGCTTCTTAAGCCAGGCTTAACATGGAAGACCTTTTGGAAAGACCTCGTGGGCAGAAGGTGGGAATGGAGGACGGGTCCTGGGAAAAGGAGGGCGCTCCTGGTCTTCCCAGGACCACAAAGGAGGACTAGGCACCAAATGGAGGACCATCCAGGGGAAAAGAAAGGAAAAAGGAGGACAGGACGAAAGAGCTCGATCCCCTCCTAAAAAGGTGAATGCCTGGTTTTTAGAGATGCTCCAAATGGAGGGCCCTTTGGGGAGAGAGGGCTGGGCTGGAGGACGCGTCCGGGAAAAGAAGGACGGGAGGGCTGCTCCCCCTGAGCCGCCTCCATCCCTGGCGCCGCTCTCACCTTGGCTCCCAGCTCCACTGGAGCCGCCGCCACCGCCTCCTCTTTCTCGGCGGGCTTCTCCGACATCTGGGCGAGGCAAGGGGGGCTTCTTTGGGGCCGAAGGGGGTCCGGGTCTGGTCCGTCCGGGAGGGAGGGAGAGGAGAGGAAGGAGGGACCCCGGGGGCCAAGCAAGCCTCCCGCCGCCGCTGCCTCCGCCTCTTGCTCTGCTTCCTCGCCTCCGCCTCCTCCTCCTTCTGCTCTTTCTTTCTTTCTTTCTTTCTTTCTTTCTTTCCCCGGAGGGAGGCTGGGCCAGGAAAAAGGGATTTATACTGGGCTCTGTGACGAGGAGGAAGGCGGGA
>NW_024810452.1:0-2927 GCF_019175285.1 Sceloporus undulatus | reverse complement strand
TTCTTTCTTTCTTTCTTTTTGAAGCCTTTTAATGTAAATAATGCAGTATGGAAAATTCCAAGATATAATGAAAAACTGCAAAGAAAAAATTGGAGGGAAAAGCCTATGACTAAAATTGAAAGTCGCAACATTGGAAAAATATATTCCAATGGCAAAAAAATTTAAAAAGACAGCACTGTAGTGCATAAAGATCCTGTTCTTCTTTCCTTATCAGAAAGTCTTAAGATTTAGTCCATGTTTTTTCCACTGAAATTTTTAAACCCTGGGGAAGAAGCTGAGGAAGAAGAATGTTTGTTTATCTATGAGGATACTTTTCTCAGTAGAAAGAACACTGTCTGCAAAACTGTTCATGTCAATTAAGTGTTTTCCTTTTCTGGCAAACATTCTGCTGTTTTTTAAGGCCTGGAATTACTATTAACATATTTCTAATAACAGTTATTATTAGTCTTAAGTCTTTCTTCCCAAAATATCTATGTGCAGGTCAGGTGGGGGAGATGTCTTAAGCTGGGAAAGTTTTAATGTGCCCAGGAGCAACAAGAAAGTAGAGATCTGAAAGGACTATTACTTATAAAGTGGTCCCTTGTTATCTCCTGGGATTTGGTTCTAGGACCCCCTATGGATACCAAAATCTCTGGCTAGTATGGAAAAATCAAGGTTTCCTTTTTGAACTTTTTTTCCGTGTGTGAATATTTTTGAACCATGTGTAGTTGAATTCATGGACACAATATCCATGGATACAGAAGGCTGCTACTCTTCGAAAATTCTGGAAGAGACCATTCCCCCCCCTTTTTTACCCTCCCCCCATTTTTAACAGCAGCAGAGGAGTTCAGAGAAGAGAGAAGGAAGCAGGGCTACAAAAGTAGTGCCACCCCCCCTCACACACACACACACACACACACACACATAGGTTTTCTGATCATAGCAAAAGGGCGATGAAAATATGGCATAATTTCTGAAGATTTCCTTCTGCAAAAAGAAAAAATGATAATTTCTGGGCCTGACTTAGTGTTTCCTAACAACAAGCCTAAACTCTCTATGGAAGCAGATGATGAAACTGAGACTGTTGTACTTTGGCCACATCATGAGAAGGCACAGCTCACTGGAAAAGGCAATAATGCCAAGAATGGTAGAAGGCAGTAGAAAGAGAGGAAGGCTGCATGCTAAATGGCTGGACTCAATTAGAGAGGTCACAGCCTGATTCTACAGGACCTAAGCAGAGCAGTGGGGTCTTGGAGATGTCTCATTCAAAGGTTCAAAACAGAACAAAACACTGGAAAGCATTTATTTATAGAAGAAGAGTTAAAGGAAACGAGGCCCTGTGTTTCGCTATGAATCACGGCCAACCCGGGGCAAGTTAACAACAACAACAACGAGAAATCTGATTTAATATGTCAGTGATGTGAGAGATGGAGTCTCAAGACATATAGAAAAGAGGGGTTATTCCAAAACCTAGCTCAGTGTGCTTTGGCCAGGAAATATTTGTACAGTCAGCCCTCAGTATCTACAGACTTGCCATCTGTGGATTCAAACATCCACATTATCCCCAATGGCAGCACGTGCATGTCGCCACACCACCATTAGAGACAGCTCCTGTTGTCCCCAGTGGTGGTGCATTGTTGAAAATGAAACTTTATGCAGGG
This sequence comes from Sceloporus undulatus, assembly GCF_019175285.1. Classification (NCBI taxonomy): domain Eukaryota; kingdom Metazoa; phylum Chordata; class Lepidosauria; order Squamata; family Phrynosomatidae; genus Sceloporus; species Sceloporus undulatus. Next base: position 1,287 of record NW_024810452.1, on the reverse strand, counting down.
CAAGGTGGGATCCGTAGGGGATCCAGGCACTGGGATCCTCTGCTTCCTGGATGCCTGGAGGGGAGAGGCAGAGGAAGAGGAAGGAGGGATGCTGGCCTGCTGGCCACAGGACAGGGAACACAGTGTAGAGCAGAGCCCAGGCAGCCTGAGCAAGATATGAAAGCAAAAAGGGGGCTAATAGTAGCTGGTTTATCTCTTTTTACATATGGCCTGAGTCGTTTCCCAAAAGCCCTATGCCCAAGAAAGTAACATGGAAAGAGTATAATAGTCAGCCCCTCACATTTGTGACTTTGACTTTTGTGGATTTGATTATTTGCAGATTTGATTAGTATCTTCTCTCTAGGAACTCTAGGTCCTCAAACATGACTCTATAGCCAATTCTCATCAGAAGTTGTGCTGGAGCACCTAGAGAGTCCTTGAGAGAACACTTCTCTAGGCATTTGTAGGTTCTCCTGCACAATTCTATGATCATCATCCAGTAGATGTTGACCACTGAGTTGCACTGGAGGACTTAGAGACTCCTAGAGAAATGTTGTCCCAGGTTTTAAAAAAATGTTTGTTTTTAATTTGCAGTTTTTCTACTTTCATGGAGGCCCTGAGTCCCCAACCCCAGAAAATGTGGAGGGCCCAATGTACACCAGGTCTCCTCAGATTTAGGGTTCTTCCACCCTGCCATACAAAATATGTTCCAGTTCAGCTGAGAAAGAAAACAAGCAAAGATCCCTAGTAGTCCTCTGACCAATGCTTTGTGCAGCACATGCAGCAGAACATGGGGAAAGCACTGAATACAGTTTTTAATGCTAGTGCAGACGGAATGGCTGCTATCATTGGCAACTATGTTCCTGTCTACATTGGCAAAGAGATCCATCTGTTTTCAAAGAAATTCTCTCCCTACCACTGGGTTTTTAAAGGATTTTTGGCTTTTGAAATAACACTTGATTATGTTGAAACTGGCGAAGAAGGCAAGCAGTGTTTGCTTTTCCTCCACAAACTATGAAGATTCATCTGTCAGTAACAGCAGGAACAAACTTAAGATGTTTACTCAGGTGGGGTTTTTGTTTGTCTGTTTTGCTGAAAAGGAAAACTTTTGAAGCTGAATTCCAGCTTGTCTGATTCATTTTATGGACTGAAACCAAGAAGGTAACAGTGCAATCTTAAGCATATTTACTCACAAGAAAATCCCTCAAAGGGGCTTAATATCTCATAAGGGGGTTTAAGGTTGCAGTCTGACCTTAAGCACTGTGGCAATCCTGAACACACTAATGAGTAAATCCAATGAAAAGTAGT
>NW_024810451.1:0-2928 GCF_019175285.1 Sceloporus undulatus | reverse complement strand
GCTTATCCAGGATGTTCACACACAAACACACAGACACACATGCACAATCTCCCCCCTCCCCTTGTCTGGAAAAATGTGGTTAATCCAAGATGGTCTTTGCCAGCAGAAACAGGTGCTGGGTGTTAAGGGAGTTCTTTTGCACCCAGGCTGCATACTGCTTTGAAAGCAATGTGTGTCAAGCCTTTATATTTTAAAAAAACTTCTGTAACCTTCCCTCTCCCTCTTCTTTATAATGCTCCTGTTATAAAACAAGTGCTCTCTCTCATTCTATCTCTTTCTGTATATATTTAGTGTGTGAATACATAAACATACTGACAATATATATGATATACAGTCAGCCCTCCACATTTGGCTTTGACTTTTGCAGGTTTGATTATTCACGAATTTGATTAATATGATCTCTCAAGATCTCTCTAGGTTCTCCAGCATCACTCTTTTGTCAACTTCTGCCAAAAATCTAGATTTCTAGAGAGAACACTTCTCTAAGCATTTGTAGGTCCTCCAGTGCAAAGTAGGGCCAGGCTGTCTGAAAGACCGTGTGATTCCGTGAACCAGCCAGAATGTTAATATCTTTGGAAGAGGGATTTTTCTTGGTTCCCAGTTTGGTAGAGGCCCCATCTGGTGAGAACACAATCATAGAACCAAAGAGTTGAAAGGGACTCCAAGGGGCCATCCTGTCTAATCCCATTCTGCCATGCAGGAAGACACAACCAAAGCACTCCTGAGGAATGCCCATCCAACCTCTCTTTAAAGACCTCCAAAGATGGAGAGACTATCATTATCCAAGGCAGCTTGTTCCACTGTCAAACAGCCCTCATAGCATATATATTTAAAGTTATTAGTCATTTTTTACATTTGGGTTGAATTTCTTTTTGTCATTTGAACCCATTGATCGTGTCCTCGTCTCTTGAGCAGCAGCAAAGAAGCTTGCTCTCAATCATCATCATCATCATCATCATCATCATCATCATCATCATCATCAATCATCCCGCTTCTCTGTGAACACAATCGGGGCAGCTTGCAACATTAAAATGTACATATCCACACCCCACAATCCCACCCCCTTAAAATAGAATTAAACTGTTTGCAATTTAAAACATAACTTAAGAATAATAAACAAGTAAACAAACAATAACGAACAATTATAACAATAATAACAGCAAAGTCAGGGTCTGGCCAGGTATAACAGGTTAGTAGGATAGGCCTTGTTGGTGGCCTATTCAGGCCAGCTGGAAGAGAGCATGACATCCTTTTGGATCTATATAGATGGCTATATAGATGACTATCATGTCTCCTTTCTAAGATTTTATTCATTCTAAAATCAATTTTCCAATTTTCATTTTCTCTCTTTTCTGCCCACAGCCCCAAGACCTCGAGTCATTTTTCGTTTTGGAACTATTTATATTTAAAGTCCACTTAAAAAAAAAATTACTTTTTTTTTTGTTTTGTATGTTGTTCCAAACTTGTGGGAGACTGATGGACATTAAAACCTTGCTTTCCTCCCCACAAACTTTCCTTCCCTCCTTCCTTCCTTCCTTTTGGGAAAGGGGCTTTTTGAAAGGAAAGCAAGCCAAATGTCTCTCTGGTGTGTTGAGGTGATTCTTAGGGAGCATTTGGGGAGCTCTGGGGGTCCAGACCCCCTTGTGCTGCTGCTGCTGCTGTGCTTTTCCGTGCAAGAACTTCCTTTGTGAATTCACAAAAGCCCGCCAGCTTGGCTGGCCTCTTTCCGCGCAGGCAAGGAAGCATGAAGGAGGGTCTGCCTTTCATTCTTTCTTTCTTGGAGATTTCCATATGTAATGCAAACCATGCTGGGGGGAAGCTCATGGCACCTGATGCTAATAAAAATCTCTGGAAAGGTTAGACTGGGAAAGGCAGCCGGGTGTGGAAAGCCATAATCCTTGGAGGCAGGGTTCAAACATCCAAAGGTCCAAGGGGCTATAGAACATGGATGAAACAAACAGGCCTTGCCTTCAGGTGTTGGTCAAGAAACTCTTGAAATTACTTTTTTGGACAATACAGTGGTACCTCGGGATACGAAATACCCAGGTTACGAAATTTTCGGGATACGAAAAAATCCCATAGGGAATTATTGTTCCGGGTTACGAATGTTTTTTCGGGTTACGAAAAAACTGTTGGTGCTTTTTTCGGCTTTTTCGCACGGAATCGCGGCTTTTCCCCATTAGCGCCTATGGCAATTCGGCTTACGAAGGCTTTTCGGGTTACGAAAGCGGCCGCGTTACGAATTAATTTCGTAACCCGAGGCACCACTGTATATCGCAGTTAGCTGAGAAATTCCAGAAGATATCATTGTGGAAAAACTTGCTTTGCATCTGACCAGTTGGCTGTAGTAAATAAACATAGAGAGAAATCTTTCTGCTTCTCTCCTTTCAGATTATTTTACACCCAAGAATCTTAGAGCTGGAATGGTCCCCAAGGGCCATGTAGTCCAACCCCATTGTGTCATGCAGGAATACAAAACTCAAGCACTCCTGGTCCCCTCAACTTCTGTTTAAAGACCTCCAAAGATGGAGAGTCAAACATCCTCTAAGACGAGGATGGTAGACGCCCATCTTTGAAGGTCTTCAAATGTGGTGCATTCCACTGTTGGGTAAGCTGTGCATTTTGAATGGCAGAAGGGTTTGACTAGATTACCCTGGGGTTCCTTCCAGCTGTAAGATTCTATGTTTCTTGGGCGTAAAATAACCTGAAAGATTTTTCTGCATACCTATTTACTACAGGCAATTGCTCAAATGCAACACAGGTTTTTCACAAAGACATCTCTTACCATCAGAAAATCTTAGAATTATAAAATTGGAAGGTGCCTGCAAGGGTCACCTGGTCCAACCTCCTGGCATGAAGCTAAAAGGCTCATGAAAGATGACCATCTAACCGCTTTTTAAAGGCCCCCAAAGAAGGAAAGCCCACCAC
>NW_024810450.1:0-2928 GCF_019175285.1 Sceloporus undulatus | reverse complement strand
CAGAAGAATAATTTACAAAAGTTCACAGACAACAAGCAGCCCACCTGACATGATTGATTTCAGTACAACAGCACAGACAGCTATAGATAAACACACAAATCCATGCGCTCACACACACACAGAGAATGGATTTTTTTTCATAGCAAAACACAGCATCAGCCATCCTATTCCTGTTGTTGTGTTGAACAGTAACATGTGAAGAGGCATAAGGAGTAAATAGATATTGTCTTTTCCCCTCTCCCACCTTAGTATAGCCCATGAACAAAAAGCAATCGCGAAGAAACAAAGACACTATTTTAAAGGAGAACCAGCTCTTTTATAATCACCATATCCTACGTCATTGAGACACAAGACAGCTGTATTTTTACTGTTTGTATAACTTTACTGTGTTTTAGAATATTCAAGATACTTATAAAGAAAGAGTCTTAAGAAATGAACCAAAGAACCTAAAACACTATTGGTAATATAACTGTAATGTATCATTCTCTTACCTCCTATTACTCTTTCAATTGCTTGCTCAAAGTGCTTCTGGTTTATGGAATCTGAAAGATGTCTTGCAGCAATTAAGGCAGCTTCATTGCATACATTCGCTATATCTGCACCTAAAACAAAAAGGGGTCAATGATCAAATTTATATTATTTGTTAGTTATCACAATAAGTATTACTTTATTTGATGGGGAAAATAGCTATATTTCAAGGATAAATATTGCAAAGCAAAAGCCTCTCAGTACCAGCTGAAATAACAATTTTCTAGTAAGAATTATGGGAATTGATGCAGTGTAACTTTATAACATCAGTGTTGGTCAGTTAAAGGGAAAAAAGTATTTTTTCCCTTTAACTATTTCAGACACACCCAGTGGTTTGTTGGTTTCTGTTTCATTTTATTTTTTGTTATGAAAAGCAGATTCCTGCGTCAGTGCTGTATCATAAATAATTCCAAAAGAGATTTACAATGGGTCATTGAATGGAAATGGACTGTTCAATAAAGGGCTCCCTCCTGATCTTACTGAATACACACCTTATTCTTTGGATGTAGACCGTTATCTCTTAGCAGGAGTGAAAAAATTAAATCTTAAAATATAACGTCTAACTAATCATTAGAACCAGTTTACTTTATCAACATGCTTCAGGCATCAACGAGCATTGAGAGTTTCACCTTATAAGTGTTAAGTAAAGTTTGTCCCAAATGAATGGCAGCCCCAGCCCCCAGCCAAATGAGAAATTTTTCCTGAGCCAGAAAGAGTACTCGACCACTTCTTTCTGCCTAGAGATAAAAACGCATGGTTCTGTCATAACCACAGAGGAAATCACAACTGTTGGTCTTGAAGATTAGGAAGAGTGGACCTTGGACTGGGTCAGATACATACTATCAGAGCTCTCTTTTCCAATTCTAAAAAGCCAAAATCAAATGTTGCAACACATCATTTTTTCAACTTCAGAAGTGACTGTCATCATGCTATTTGTAACTGCCTCTTCAGATCTTTAATCGATTTGTGAAGATTAACTCTTCTTTTTTATAGCATGGATGAGATGGTCAGAATGGAAGAGAAAGAATAGGTTACTCACCTGTAACTGTGGTTCTTCAAGTGGTCATCTGTGGCCTCACACAAATCCCGCCCTACCTCCCCTTGGTCAGGTCCCTGCCATGTTTTTGCGGCAGACTTGAACTGAAGGAGGAGCTAGATTGGTGGGACTGGGCATGCTCAGTGCATGGGAGTAGGCAGGGCTCCCGTCAATCTGCTCAGCTTTTCAGATTCCGAATGGAGTCTCTGCGCAGGCGCAATATCCAATTGTGTGAGGCACAGAGACCACAAAGAAGAACTATGTAGATAGGCACAGGGCTTGGAAATAACTGATGCAAAGCAACATCATTAACTTGCTAGTTTTCTTTTTATAGATACAAGTGCTAACATCAGTACTTTAACCCTTGAATTTTTCAGACCATTCAGATGCTTGTGGAGGGGGGGGGGGGAATCTCCTTAAAATGCTAGATCATTGCCCTCACAAGCTTCTGAAGGGGATACAGTTTTCCATTTAATCTAATCTCCCCACCACCTGAATGCCCACTTTAGGCCAACCCTCTCCGATTTCCAGTTTCTAACAAACAATTGGGGGGATTAATATATTGGAGAGGGAGGTCCAGGGGAGACAAAAGTGGCCCTAGACTTTCAGAAGTTTCCCACTTCTTTACCAAGGGCTTGACAAATTTTAACATAATGATGGCAATAACATTTTGATTAACAAGCAACATTACATTTTTACTTTAACATTTTATTGGGGGGGGTGTGATATTTCTTTCACCATTTTTCATTTTATCATTTCTTTTTAAAAATGTAATGCATTTTTTAAAATGTAATGCTCTACTCATAATGTCTTTTTTTTCAAAATGAGAAAAAAAGCTAAAATGCCATGTCCTCTCAAAGTAACTGCTTCAAAAGATAAAAGTAGTATTAGAAAGGTTATTGCTAAATACAGTACGCCTGCGTTATATGTGGGCATGCTTTATGCAGACTTGAGCGTACGCGCTCAAGCCGCAGGAGCACGTGAGGTGCAAGTGGCGGTGTGTCTCATGCAAATGAATGGGGCGCTCCTGCACCGCCGCGCACGAGCCCCATTCAATTGAATGGGGGCTCCAGCATACGTGGAATTAGCCTCACGCGGGTGGGTGGGTCCGGAACAGATCCCCTGCATAAGGCAAGGGACCACTGTAGTGATTTTCACTTATTTGAAAGTTTTCCATGAAAAACAACCCAAAGACGTAAAGTCGGATGAAGACTCAACAAAACATCAATGATTAGTGGAGCTGCCACTTGGCCCGCATCCACACTGCAGAAATAATCTGTTTTGGCACTGCTTTAACTGCCATGGCTCAATGCTATCGAATTCTGAGATTTGTAGTTTGTTGTGGCACCAGAGCTCTCTCACAG
>NW_024810449.1:0-2928 GCF_019175285.1 Sceloporus undulatus | reverse complement strand
CTGCCTCCTCCTAAGGACATCACGGCCCATTCCACCAGAAGCGCTGCCACCTCAGCAGCTTTTTCCACTAATGCCCCCCTCACCGAGATTTGCAGGGCAGCCACATGGAAAACTCCGTCCACGTTCATCAGGCACTACAAGTTGGACGTCTTTCAATCAGCAGAGGCAGCCTTTGGTCGTAGAGTCCTTCAACAGATAGTTCCACAGTCACCCCAGGCGTCAGCAGGCCCACCCTAAGGTGATCAGCGCTTTTATACATCCCAACGTCAGGATGACCGGCCCCCTTCTCTGCTGGGAAATGGAACGTTAGTCCTTACCTGAGATACGTCCCTTTCCAGCAGAGAAGGTCCGGTCATCCTCCCCACCCTTCTTCCTGCAGACGCCTGAAAACAGATGACGGGAGGGTTGATCTAGAGACTTGGACTGTTGGCTTTTCTGGACCTTCTGAGCCAGCCCAGTCTGGTTGCCTATTATGTCTAGAGGCCACTAGATGTTCCACGAGGCTGGTCATTGACTGAGGATTGCTAGGGGTCGCTCCGCCCACGATGGTGGGGTCAGGCCCCTGGCCTTTGTTTTTTAGATTTTTGTCCTGCCTACTGGAGCCTTTGCAGGCGGAGCTACCCTAACGTCAGGATGACCGGACCTTCTCTGCTGGAAAGGGACGTATCTCAGGTAAGGACTAACGTTCCATTCTTCTGCTTAACAATATATGCTGCTTTCTCAATAGGTTATGAAAATCTCTGAACATTCTAGGCCAGTTCATATCTGTGAACTTGTTTGGTATCAAGAGATCTTTTCATAGAATCATAGAGTTGGAAGGGGCCCTATTTCCAGCTAGACCATCCCCAGCAGATAGCTGGCCAGCCTCTTTTTGAAGACATCCAGAGAAGGAGATCTCACTACCTGTCTAGGCAATTGGTTTTATTGCCAGACTTCTCTCACTCTCAAAAGATTCCTTGTTATGTTCAGTTGAAATCTCCCCTCCTGTAACTTAAAACCATTACATCTAGTTCTACCCTCTCAGTCGGCAGAGAACAAGCCTACACCTCCGCTTTGTGGCAGCCTTTGAGATATTTTTGCTGGTATTAAGATCAGGCTAACTGGCTGTAGTTTCCTAACTCTTCTTTGTTACAATAAGGACAATGTTTGTTTGTCCCCAATCCTCTTGCACTTCACCTGTTCTCCAAGATTTCTCAAAAATTATGGCAGTGGGTTCTACAAGTACATCAGCAAGTTCCCTCAGTACTTTGGGATGCATTTCATGTGGCCCTGCAGACTTGAATGCATTTAGGTTAACACTGGCGGGTTACAGACCGCTATTAAAGTACGCGCGGAGTGCATACTAGGGTTAGGAAGGGACGGTGCTTCCACACACCCCTAACCCTAGTACGCGCTCCACGCGCACAAAATGGCGACAGCCATTCCACATGGCCACCGCCATCAATACGTCACGGCCGCACCGCCTCCAAATGAGGCAGCGCGGTTGTGATGTATTGAGACCGCACCGTGGCGCATAGTGCATCCTTTGCGCGACCCCGGAAGGAGCTCCGTTTTGGCGTTCCTTCCTGCTTTGCGTCGCTGGGCGCAGCCTTCGGATGGCTGCGCCCAGCAACGCTCCTCCTCCCCGCCGCCGTGGGGTGTCCTTGGGGCTTGAAGCCCCAAGGACACCCCTTTCCAGGCTGCGGGGCCGCTTCCCCACAGCCTGCAAAGCGGTGGATCGAGGCCTTGGAGGCTGCCGATCTGGCAGCTGAGGCCCTGATACACCGGGGAAAGGGGCGGGTGCAGGCCGCCCCAAACGGGCGTTCTGTAACCCACCTATGTGATTCCTGATTAAGCCCTTATCTTGATTTGCAACCGAGCAGGTCTGCACTGCTGCATTGAAGCTAGAGAATTCAATGTACAGGGTTGAGATCCGGCTTTAAAGTAACTTTGAAGTTTTTGACTAGGTTCAATGTATTACCTGACACTAAGAAAGGAGTCAAACTCTTTCAAATGTGTGATGGACACTGTTACAAGCTTTTTTTATGTTATTCAAAAAAGAAAAAAAGTTATTTTTATTTGCATTTTACCCACTTTCACAGGGATCCTGCATCCCTAAACCCAGCAACTATGGAGGTCCTATGTAATTAATATAAGGGCCAAGCACAATAATGAATATTTTAATTTTTCATGGAATTCCTCTTTATGGCAGTTCAACGAATAGTTCTCTGGGAGCATTTATACTGATGTTTCACCCTCTGCATGTGGTTTCTGTTTTCTTCTGGTCCCACTCTTAAATTGCGAGCAGGATTTTAACCTGAAGGTTGGACCATCTTACCTTAAATATCCTCTCTTTTACACTGCAGTCATTGTCTTAAACCACCTGAGAGTAACCTTTTAAGAACAAATCTATATATCAAACATAGGAAAATAAATATTTAGTGAATCTCCACTCTTGAGGAATTTCTTTCCTTCAGATGCTTGCTAGACACTGAGTTTCTTCTTCCCCAACCTGAGACCCTCTAGATGTCTTAGACTATGACTACCTTCATGGCTGCTCACACAGTGTAAATGCATATGCTGTTTGAGAAAGATGGTGATTGTAATCCAACGCACCTGAAAAGCACCAGGTTAGAAAAGTCTGTTCTAGAAGTTAAGATTTTTTAAAGCCACGTTTTATTGGTGAAGAGGTGATGAAGGACTTTTATCACACATACCTGCTGTCCTGTCACAATCATACTAGTTTTGTAACAGAAGCATAACAGTTTTGCACCACTCTATCACATATTCTCTGCATTAGCACTGCATTGGTGATCAATGGCTGTGCAATCTGATTTCCACACTGCTGCCATAATGCTGGCTTCTGTATCCTGCACGCCCTAACTTGTGCATCTGGGCCTTTCCTCCAATTTTTTAATTTTTAAAATTTCACAATTTCCCACCAAAAAA
>NW_024810448.1:0-2928 GCF_019175285.1 Sceloporus undulatus | reverse complement strand
CACTACCTCAATGGGAGCTCCGCTCATGCCGATGTTATCCCCCTCCTGTTATCCCCCTCCTGTTCATACTGGCGCCGCCATCTTTACGTATCGGACGCTGAGCATCCGTACGTGTCGCAGCCTTTATGATGTAGCGAGTGCGCCCCTGGCGCCTCGCTACATCACAAACGCGACTCAAAAAGAAGCTCCATTTTGGAGCTTCTTTTTCGGTCCGCGCGGGAGCCGCGCCGTCTGAAGGCTCCGGCTCCCCCGCGGACCTACTGGCGGCAGCGGCAGACCGCCGCAAAGCGGAGGTCTGTACCCCACCCAAGATTTGAAAAGTCAATAAAACATAGCAGTGAGATTAACTGACAGTTTATTTGGATTACAAAACAACGATCTGCTTCAGACCAGTTGGAGTCACATCCAAATTGTGCTCCAAAACATCCCACCTTTAAGAATTCTCTTTCCAGACACCCCCCCCCCTTTGTCCAGCCTCAGACCACACTCCTCCTAACATATCAAAGAGGTCTTTTAACTGGCCACTCCACTTCCTAACTCCTTATCAACCCATCTTTTCCAAGGCTTTGTTGACCATCAAACACTTCTTCACTCAGGACCTAACAGAGCGATATATCTTAACTACTCCAGTCACTGTCCCACTGTCTCCGTTTTTGCATTACAAACCTCTCTGCTGTTTGCCTTCCCTTCCTGTGCTTTCCTCTAGTAAACCATAGCTCTGTTTCTGTCATTGTCCCCATTGTTTCTCTATACCCATTATCCCCATTTTACCATATCACTATTTCACTATCAAATTCCCGTTACATTTCTCATCATGGCAGATTCTATCATTTCATCATAGCAGATTCTGGCAAATATCAGTAAGAGCTCTACTCCTAAGTATGCTTATAGCATATCCTTCCAGTGTCCCAATTTGATAGGAACAATCCTAATTAATCCTTGTTTTTTCCTACTTTTTCAGCTGCTTTTGAAATGTCTCAATTATTCTTTTCTCCCACTTTCCCCTTTGTCATCAGCTTACTTCAATTTCTCAGACTGAATTCAAAGCGAAAAAGTAGCTTACACTCCATTAACTCTACAGTGGGAAAGTACAGAAGGAGCAGAATCTTGTCCTTCCAGATAAACTGTCATGGTTATCCTGTGGAATGCTGGGATTTGTAATTTGTAGAGATATTCAGCCTGGTCTGTCAGCAAGCTCTGGTGCCTCACCAAACTACAAATCCCAGGATTCTGTAGGATGGAGTCATGACAGTTAAAGTGGCATCAAATTATTTTATTTCTGCATTCACCCCTACCTGATCAGGTACATGCATAAAAAATAGAATCATAGAAACACAGAATCGTAGAGATGGAAGTGCCATGCAGGAAATCTCAATCAAAGCATACCTGACAGATGGCCATCCAGCCTCTGCTTAAAGACCTCCAACGAAGGAGACTCCACTACACTCTGAGGGAGTGTGTTCCACTGTCAAACAGCTCTTACTGTCAGGAAGTTCCTCCTAATGTTGAGGTGGAATCTCTTTTCCTGGAGCTTGCGTCCATTGCTCTGGGTCCTAGTTTCTGGAGCAGCAGAAAACAAGCTTGCTCCCTCCTCAATATGACATCCCTTCAAATTAAACAGGGCTATCATATCACCTCTTAACCTTCTTTTTTCCAGGCTAAACATCCCCAGCTCCCTAAGTCATTCCTCATAGGACATGGTATCCAGACCCTTCAACATTTTAGTCACCCTCCTTTGGACATGCTCCAGTTTCTCAATATCCTTTTTGAATTGTGGTGCCCAGAACTGGACCCAATATTCCAGGTGAGGCCTGACCAAAGCAGAATATAGTGGCACTATTACTTCTCTTGATCTAGACACTATACTTTTATTGATGCAGCCTAAAATTGCATTGGCCTTTTTAGCTAGGACCAAACACATTTATTCTACGTAATATGGGAATATAGCTATATGGGAATACAGGGGTACCCCGGGTTACGAATGTAATTCGTTCCGCGGTGCCGTTCGTAACCCGAAAAATTTCGCTAGCCGAAAAAGCCATAGCCGCTAGCGCTGAAAGCCGCGATTTCATGTGAAAAAGCGCCGAAAAGCACCAAAATTTTTTTCGTAAGCCGAAAAAAAAAAACGTAACCCGAAACAGTTTTTTCCTATTTATTTTTTTCGTATCCCGGAAATTTCGTAACGCGGTGATTTCGTATCCCGGGGTACCACTGTATATCTATATTTCCACTTTTTTCTTTTTTTTTTCTCCATAGCTCACCATTTAACTTTTCCCTACTCCAGTAGGTATCCCCCAAGTAAAAGGATCCTCCAAGATCGTAGAGAAGATTGTGGGCACTGAGGACTGTAAGGGAAGGAAGAAATTAGCAAAAGCCTCTTATCTCTGCTTCCACCAGCTAGATTCCTCTGCTTGGCATTCCAGAGATATGAGGAGCCCTTCTATCTGTGGGAAGAAAACTCTAGATCAAATCTAGACTTTTGCTGTGATTTTAAAAAAAATTAAAATTACATCTTTGTTTGTAAAGTCTATATAACAGGTACACTGAAGACTAATCTGATTACTGCTATAGTGATTTCTACAGTTAACTCAGAATATCCTTGAATTTTTTAATTCAAAGAAAACAGTTACATTTCTGAGAAAGTTAAGAACTGTTCTAGGGGGGAAAGTAGCAAGTTACCTCAGTTAAAGCTGAAGTTTTTGCAGGATTCACTGGGTTATCAGAAACGGTTTGATCTCTATAGTCAGATCATGCATTTGAACTGATTGTATTGCTAATAGTGTTGGTTCCAAATGATAAACTGTATTTAAATATCCCAACAGAAAATTATTGATTTCTCAGGACCACTGCATCATCAAGCAAGTCTAGTTTCACATAAAATGCTCTCATGACAGCCATTCTCAGAAGTGGCATTTTGACATTCTGTGA
>NW_024810447.1:1527-2928 GCF_019175285.1 Sceloporus undulatus | reverse complement strand
TCATGGGAGACAGCAAGCTTGCAGCTTTAAACCTCTTTTCCAGAATGGTCCTTTCTGCTTGCCATTAAACCATTTGAATATACAGTTGTCCCTCCATATTCGCTAGGGTTAGGGGAACAAGACCCCCGTGAATATGGAAAAACCACAAATAACAAAAACACTGTTTTTACCTGAGAGGACACCTCTCTAGGAATCTCTAGGTCCTCCAGTACAACTCTGTGGTCAATGTCCAACATACACTGACCATAGAATGGCACTGGAGTAGCTACAAATGGTCTTTCAGTGCAACTTTTAGTTAAAGTTGACCACAGAGTTGCACTGGAGGACCTAAACAGTCCTAAAGAGAACATATTAATGAAATCCGTGAATAACCAAATCCGCGAATATGGAGGGATGACTGTAGTGTTTGATCTTTACTAAACGCAAGCTGTTCCCATCATCAGTTTCCCTGCTTTGTGGCAATCTATTTATTATTGTATACATAACTAAAAAGTTCAAAATCTAAAATTTAATGTGCATCTTCTTAAAGTATTATGTAACCCAAACCTAGTCATAATGTACACTCTAAATCAAGGGTAGGCAACCTGCGGCCCGCAGGCCAGATGCGGCCCGGCGAGGCCTTGGAACCGGCCCCAGCCTGGTCCTGCCACTGATTGCCGCCGGGGCCTTTGGCCTATCAGGAGGAGGAGGGCAAGGGGGGGCAAGCGGCGGGCAAGTGGGGGCAATTGTGTATAGAAGCCTCAGAAACATGCATTTATATTAACATTTTTTAAAAAATCAGCAAATTTTTTCATGTGTCCTCCATCCTTTTTAAAAAGTGTCCTCTATTTGAAAATTTTGTCCTACATGTGTCCCGGTTTATTTATTTATATATTTTTTTAAAAAAATATTTAATTATTTGTTTTTTGGCTTCGGCCCCCCAGTTGTCTGAGGGACAGCAACCTGGCCCCGGCTCAAAAAGGTTGCCTACCCCTGCTCTAAATAATTCCAATAATTTTCTCAACTCACAAGACCCACCTTCCCTTTCAGCCCAAGGCATAACTATGGGCAGAGACAAACGGCCCAAATGCGGCGTGGCGGCGGCAATGGTAGGGTTCCGGACCGCGCAGCAACTGCACAGTCCGGAACTCTACAACGTGTGGATGGCGGCCTAATGGCGGCCTCCCATCCACACGGGGGTAGCCATCTTGGCGTAAGCGATGCGCAGCGTCCACACATCGTTGCACATCACTTACGTTGTGAGTGCGCCATTGGCACACTCGCAACATAACCTGGGAGATGCAAAAAGAACCCAGAAGAACTGGGTTCTTTTTACCGTGGAGGGCTGTCATGCTGTTTGGCGGCTGTGCTGTCCCTCCAGAGGTAAAACAGAGGTAACCGCTTTGATCTTTTTGGAAAAGC
>NW_024810447.1:0-1427 GCF_019175285.1 Sceloporus undulatus | reverse complement strand
AAAAGGTTGCCTACCCCTGCTCTAAATAATTCCAATAATTTTCTCAATTCACAAGACCCACCTTACTTTTCAGCCCAAGGCATAACTATGGGCAGAGACAAACGGCCCAAATGCGGCGTGGCGGCGGCAATGGTAGGGTTCCGGACCGCGCAGCAACTGCACAGTCCGGAACTCTACAACGTGTGGATGGCGGCCTAATGGCGGCCTCCCATCCACACGGGGGTAGCGCGTAAGCGATGCGCAGCGTCCACACATCGTTGCACATCACTTATGTTGTGAGTGCGCCATTGGCACACTCGCAACATAACCTGGGAGATGCAAAAAGAACCCGGAAGAACTGGGTTCTTTTTACCGTGGAGGGCTGTCATGCTGTTTGGCGGCTGTGCTGTCCCTCCAGAGGTAAAACAGAGGTAACCGCTTTGATCTTTTTGGAAAAGCGATATATAAATAAAAATTATTATTATTATTATTATTATTATTATTATTATTATTATTATTATTATTAAAATAGGTGCCTGCAGAATGTACTGGGCCAAAGGGTGCATCTACACTGAAGACATAATGTAGGTTAACACCACTTTAACTGTCATGGTTCCATCCTATAAAATCCTGTGATTTGTAGTTTTGTGAAACACCAGCACACTTTGGCAAAGAAAGCTAAAGACCTTATAAAACTGCAAATCCCAGGATTCCATAAAATGGAGCTATAGCACTTGACTGGATTATTTAGATGCACCCTTAGGCACAAGACAGATAGTCCCAAAGCGCTGTACCGTCACCAATTCTAGGGTTAGGGACCACACACCAGTCCCTAACCCTAGCACAGAGTGGTGGTGGACAAATGGCAGCATCTGTGTACACAGGTGCCGCCATTTTGACTAACCAAAGGCCTAATGATGTGCAAGGAAAGTAAACTACAGTAGGTTCTTCCCTTATGCGGGGTATCTGTTCTGCGTAAGGGAAAAAATGTGTGTACTCGAGCTCCATTGAAAAAAATGTGACATGTGCATGCGGCACAGCCATTGTTTTTCATGCTGTGTGGCTTCAGAAAAGCTGAAAGCTGCATATGGCGGGGGCGCACTGTACTCCCTTCAGGGAAAGTGAATCAAATAATTATTCAAGGATCAATCTTGTGTGTATACCAGAGCAAGATAAATGTTTGTATACACTACTGTTTTAAAATATGACTCACATTTTGTTTTTAGTACTACTTGTGCATCTGCAGAGACAACAACATTGAACTTCAAGTATAAAGACATAACGTATTTTCTCCTATACTGCAATTCCAAGTAGGAAATCGTCATGGATTTTTTAAAGCCCTAAACTACTATCTGAACCTGAAGTTTATACTCCCTAGTTCATTTTCTGACTAGACTGGCGCTTCTTAATTATTTAATAACTAAAAATAAAGAATGATTTCATGAATG
>NW_024810446.1:0-2928 GCF_019175285.1 Sceloporus undulatus | reverse complement strand
GCTCATCCTCTGAGTCCTCCAAGCCATCTTCCAGGCTGGGCATGACATTACTCCCCCTCTCATCAATCTCCCTCTCACCCTGAGGAGGACGAGGCCAGTCAGGGAAGCGACGATGGAAGGCCTGAACCAGACGAGGGGCATGAACATCTAAGGCATCCTCCCAGGAGCGCTCCTCTGGCCCATAGCCAACCCAGTCAATAAGATACTGGAGGCGACCTCGATGTCGACGGGAGTCCAAAATCTCAGCCACCTCGAATTCCTCTTCCCCATCCACCAGGACTGGATCAGGCGGAGGAGTTGAACCTGCATCCGGCCGAACCCCTGAGGCAGGGAGCAGCAAGGAGCAGTGGAAGACTGGGTGGATCCGCCATGTCCAGCGAAGCTGGAGCCGAAAAGCCACAGGATTAATCTGGGCCACAATTTTATATGGCCCCACGAACCGGGCATCCAACTTGCGACACGACCGCTGCAGAGGAAGGTGTCTTGTGGACAGCCAGACTGAATCCCCCACCTGCAACGGTGGACCTTCTTGACGTCGCCGATCCGCTCCCCGTTTATACGCCTCCTTGGCTACCTCAAGCTGTTCTTTCAACAGGGACTGTGCCGCTCGGAGTTCCTGGAGCCACTGATCTACCGCTGGGACCGTTGAGACAGGAGCCACAGCAGGGAATCCTTGAGGATGGAAGCCCCCAGTGGCAAAGAAGGGGGTCTGCTGGGTTGAGGCATGGACCGAGTTGTTGTAGGCGAACTCGGCCAGCGGGAGCAAGTCGACCCAGTTGTCCTGCCGGTAGCTGGCATAGCAGCGGAGATACTGCTCCAGGGTCCCATTGGTCCTCTCCGTCTGACCATCTGACTCAGGGTGATGTGCCGAGGACAGGTGAGGCGCGATGTCCAGGAGGCGGAGCAAGCTGGTCCAGAAGCGGGCGGTGAACTGGGTACCGCGGTCTGAAATCACACCCTCGGGAAGGCCATGAAGCCGGAAGACATGCTTGATGAACATCCGGGCCGTCTCCTTCGCCGTGGGGAGGCCAACACAGGGTACAAACTGTGCCATCTTGGAAAAAAGGTCCACCACCACCCAAATGGTAGTGCAACCAGCAGAGGGGGGCAGGTCCGTGATAAAGTCCATAGATACTAGTTTCCAAGGCCCTGCTGGTGTTGGCAACGGCAGCAACAAGCCTGCAGGTCGTCCCCTATGGTCTTTAGCCCGGTGACACACTGGGCAAGTGGCCACGTACTGAGCCACCTCTGCCCAGACTCGAGGCCACCAAAACTTCTGGGTGAGGAGGTGCAGGGTTTTACAAAAGCCAAAGTGCTCAGCAGATTTTGAGTCATGACAAAGCTGCAAGACTGTCTCCCTACAAGGACCCGCTGGCACATAAAGGCGATCCCGGTGATAAAGCAAGCCATCCCGCATCACGAAGGGAGAGGTGTCCCCCTCCACCGAATGCTGTGCCACAAATGGGTCCTGGCCCTGGAGTTTCCGGATCTGATCCAGCAATGTAGTCTCCCTCAGAGCAGCAGCGAAGTTCTCTGGGCGCAGAATCGTGGACAGAATCTCCCCCTCTGGGTCTGTGTCATACTCTGGCTTCCGGGAGAGAGCGTCGGCCTGTCGGTTCTGGGCTCGAGGCACATATTGAAGCTGGAAGTTGAAGCGGGCAAAGAACGATGACCATCGCTGCTGCCTCTGGGAGAGCTTCCTCACTGTCTGTAGGTGCTCCAAGTTCCGGTGATCCGTGTGCACCCGGACTGGGTGAGCCGCTCCCTCCAGCAAATGCCGCCAGGTCTCAAAGGCCGCCTTGATTGCCAACAGCTCCTTCTCCCAGATGGTGTAATTAAGCTCTGGGGTGGTGAGCTGTCGGGAGTAAAAGGCGCAGGGCAACAGGTGCGCCTTGGGCCCCGTTGGCTGAAGCAACACAGCCCCTATGGCAACATCAGAGGCATCTGCTTCCAGGACAAATGGTGTGCGCGGGTCAGGGTGTTGCAGAATCGGGGCTGATGTAAACTTCACCTTCAGGACCTCGAAGGACTTCTGTGCAGCAGCTGTCCACTCGAACCGGGTCTTCCCTCGCAACAGTCGAGAGATAGGGCTCACTAGGGTGGCATAGTCCTTGATGAACTTCCGATAGAAGTTCGCAAACCCTAGGAACCTCTGAACATCCTTCCTGTTGCGAGGAGGTTGCCAAGATAGCACCGACTCCACCTTGGATGTGTCCATGGCCACACCTTGAGCAGAGACACGGTAGCCCAGGAAGTCCACCTCGCGGAGGTCGAAGGCGCACTTCTCCAACTTCGCATAAAGCCTGTGCTCCCGGAGCCTCTGGAGAACAGCATGGACGTGGGCATCATGGGCAGCCTGGCTCGGAGAGTAAATCAAAAAGTCATCCAAGTAAATTATAACAAAATGGTCCAAATAGTCCCAGAAGACATCATTCACAAAATGTTGAAAAACAGCCGGAGCATTACATAGTCCAAAGGGCATCACGGTGTACTCGTAATGCCCATACCAGGTCTGAAAGGCTGTCTTCCCTCCGGAGCTTAAAATGTAACTTGCAATTAGCAAGAAAACTGTCCAGCATAGTAGTGTCTCCCTGGAATTTATCAGGAAGGGAAGCAAAACATTTCCGTCGGCGTTCAGGAGCAGAAGGGTTCCCTTGATTCTGAAGTTCAGCTACAGTCTGCGTCAATTGCTGCACCTGAGCAGAAAGCTGCAAATTCATCTGCATCATCTCAGCCAGAGCTTGTTCGTTTGCCATGATGCTGCTATCAGCCTAATTACAAGGCCAGTGGATATTCTGTTCGGGAAAGCAGCCAAAGGGCTGATAAGGCAGCTAGTTCTCAAACAAACAACCCCCTCCCAGCACAGCAAAGTCAGTATAAACTACACAGTCCTAGAGAGTTGCAGTAGCTTTACCAAAAGGGATTACC
>NW_024810445.1:0-2929 GCF_019175285.1 Sceloporus undulatus | reverse complement strand
CCACTTGGCACCCAACCCCTCCCCTTCTCATCTGTGAGGGTCACACTATCTCAGCTTCAAGGGCATCCCATGACAAAACTCCTCTTTATGCCAAGAAAACCCTCGGTTTGTCCCATCTTCCAGTGTCATCCTGATGAGACAGTGTGACCCACTTGGCTGTTGATGTTTGTTGCCTTCTGGTGGGCACTCTCAGTGCTTTGGGAGGACCCTGGCAAAACGGGGCAAGAAGGGGGGGGGTTGTGGCTTTTGTGTGTGTTTAGAGGGCTCTTGCAATGAGGACATGCCAGTGTCTTCCTCTGAGACCCAGAGAGTGTGACTTGCCCAAGGCCTCCCAGAGGGCTCCTATGGCCATCCAAGCCCTGAGCTCCCTTTCCCCATGACCTCTTGGAAACATGGCTGTTGTCGTGTGTTGTGACTTTTAGGACTCTCCTGGCATGCAAGGCTTGTTGGGGGAGGGCAGTGCCTCCCTTTGAGGCTGAGAGTCTGTGCCAGGGATATAAGAAAACAACAACAACAACAACAATATCTGGGTATTGTAGTTTTGTGAGACATTTAGCCTTCTTTGTCAGAGAGCTCTGGTGGCACAACAGGAGTTTCCATAGTTTCCATAGCATTAAAGTATTGTCGAACTGGATTATTTCTGCAGTGTGCACTGCAGCCTTATTAGACTGCAGTTCCCAGCAGTCTGTGGTGCTATCAGAGCAGCTTACAAATTGTTAGACATTTCCCTGCCCTCTCTCTCTGCACTTCTCCCATGGTGATGCTAAGAGGTCATGCAATCATCATAATAATAATTGGCACATTCTCTCAGCCTCAGAGGCAGGACATGACAAACCTCTCTCTCCAGCTCTCTCAAGGTGATGCTGCTAAGGCAAACCTACATTTATTTTGCATTGTGTGTGTGTGTGTGTATGTACTTGAATTTCTTGGCCTTGGAGAACCCAAATCAATGTCTCCACTGCAAGGTAATCTCCAGATCATAGTGATGTAACTGTATTTCATCAAAGTGATTAGTCATTTTTTTATCATCAAAATACCTGTCTTAAGATCTTTCCTACTAAGTTTTCAGATTTCAAGTTCTTCTGTTCTGTGAGAATTTGAATGTCAGAGCATGGCATAAAGGGCAGAAGCCTCACCTTTTGTTATCTTTTGTTTTTTCAAAGCAAAGCTGCTGTGATTAAGCAAAGTTGGAGCAAATCACCCTAACAAAAGAAATAGCCTCCAGGATGAATGGTAGCTTTTCTTACACAAAATATGCAAATAGTGACTATCGAGAGTCAGATGAAGGATTCTTCTCTCCCTCTCATTTCGAAATGACTAGCCTCAATATTCTTACTCATTGATAGAGAATTATTCAGAATTTCTCCTCTCCAGCATGTTATAGAAATGTTCGAAATTGACATTTTTCTCCTAATTTTCGAATTTTGGAGAATATTCTTTACATCCCTACCCATGATCCCCAGAAGGAGCAGAGAAAAGAGACACAAAAGACACACAAAGAGACACACTGCCTTGCTTTTGGCCCAAGGAGCCTGGCCTTCTTCTGACTCTGGAGCCTCAGGAGAGAAAGAGAAGCCTCTGTTCAACTGAGGCCTTAGAGAAGGTTCTGGAATATTATTCCCCACAGTCACAAGCAGCACAAAATGGCCGCCAGAACACAAAATGGCTGCCTCTGCCTCAGCACTTGGCAGTTGGAGGCCTTAAGGGAACTAGGGTTCCCATAACCCGGCGGGGGGCGTGAATTTCCCGCTTTTGGACCGTCTGCATGGTCACGGTACGGTTTGACCCCCGCCCCCGGGCTTTTTTATTGCACCGCTATGGCGGTGCCTTTGGCTCCTCTTGTGGCCGCCACCGCCGCCACCACCATTGCAGCTGTTGCTGTGTGGCCAGCTGTGGCTGCTCCTCTGGCCGCCGCTGCCGCCGCCGTCGTCGCCACAGCCTTAGCTGCCGCCGCGGTTGGGCTCCACAAGCCAGGCCTGCTGCCTGTGCTGAGCTCCGCGCACCCACATTCACAAATCTTCCCAGGCGCGCTGGAGGACCACCTTCTATTGGCTGGCAGGCTGGGCCTGGCTGGCCAATAGCGGAACAGCTCGCCCCCTGCTTCAGTAGTCTATGACTGCTGGCAGGGGGCGGGGCTGTTCCAGCTCTCTGCCCCATTGGCCGCCCAGCTTAAAGAGGAGGAGCTCTCCTTTGTTTACTTCCTGGGCCGGCAAGGGACTGGAGCGGAGGGAGCCCCAGCCGCAACAAAAGCGGCAGCAGCAGCAAAAGGGAAAGGAGAGGAACAAAGGTAGGCCTCCCTGAGCGGGGGTGTTTTTATCATCATCATCATCACCATCCAAAAGCCTAGCTGTGTGAGTGTGAGTGAGTTTGCAAAGGGACCTTTCATGTTCATTATCATCATCATCATCATCACCATCCAAAAGCCTAGCTGTGTGAGTGTGAGTGAGTTTGCAAAGGGACCTTTCACGTTTATTATTATTATTATCATCATCATCATCATCATCATCATCCAAAGGCCTTGCTGTTTGAGTATTGTATAATAATCTTAGTGTACCCTAGCATTTCAGTGTTACTGTTGTGTACGTTTGAGACATTTGAAATCAACACTGCAGGGGACATTTGGGGAAATCTTTTCACAGTAACCCAAAGGGGTCTGAGGCCAAGAGAGAGTGACTTTCCAGTCCAAAGTGTATTTTTTAGGCTTTTCAGGCTAACAGAATCCTGAAAAACATAGAAATACACTTTGGGTTGGAAAGGCGCACTCTCTCGGCCTCAGTGGGTCTCTCACGCTGTAGCGGTGGAGGTGGTGGTGATGATGATGACATTATCAGGCCTGTCTGGCAGGGGGAGGATTGAGGTCTTGCCACACCTTAATCAACATTAATGTCACCACCTCTGGCCATTCTTGTTTTGCACCACTAGCCGTCAT
>NW_024810444.1:0-2929 GCF_019175285.1 Sceloporus undulatus | reverse complement strand
ACTATCTCCACACTCCTACCCTTTCCTCCCCCTTCAGCCCCTAAACAGCATGGCTGCCAAGGTACCTCTTGCCTTATTCTCCACTGTTCACATATGCCTCTCACCCCGGGGGCATGTCTGCCACCCAAAGCTCACAAACCAGTCAGTTAAGAGCCTCCACTACTGGAGGTTGGATGGTGCTTGGAATGTGTATTCCTGCATGGCAGAAGTGGGTGGAACTGGATGGCCCTTGTGGTCTATTCCATCTCTATGATTCTATATTGCTAGTGTATAATGCTAGTTACCAGAGTAGAGGTCTCCAGAGCTTCCGTGGACTCGATTGTACTGGATCACTTTGAGTCTGTAAGTACCGAGGATGTGGACAAGATCCTTAGAAGTGTTAGGAAGACGACTTGCTCCCTCGATCCCTGTCCCTCGTGGCTAGCGGCTCAGGGGGGAACGGTAGTAACTTCCTTGTTGCACCGTATTATTAATACATCATTGGTGGATGGGCAATTTCCATCTAGCTTAAAATTGGTCACGGTAAAACCATTGCTAAAAAAGCCCTCCATTGACCCCCTGTTGCACAATAATTATCGGCCAGTATCGCTATTGCCATTTTTAGGAAAGGTGATCGAGGGGCGGTTGCAATCCAACTTCAATTGATCTTGGATGAGACGAATTATCTAGACCCATTTCAAATCAGCTTTCGGGCGGGCTACGGGATTGAGACTGCCATGGTCTCCTTGATCGATGATCTCCATCTGGGCATGGACATGGGTAGCGTATCCCTGTTAGTGCTCTTAGACATCTCAGCGGCTTTCAATACCATTGACCATGGTATCCTTCTGGAGCGCCTGGGGGAGTTAGGAATCTGGGGCACTGCGCTCCAGTGGTTCCATTCCTACCTCTCGGGCAGGTTCCAGATGGTGCAGCTGGGGGACGTGTGCTCTGATAAGAGGGCCCTTACATCGGGGGTCCCTCAAGGAGCCATTCTGTCCCCCATGCTTTTTAACATTTACATAAAACCGCTGAGAGAGATCATCCGGAGGCACAGGGCGCGGGGTTATCAGTACGCTGATGACACCCAGATAGTTTTCTCTGTGTCTCTGACTGAGACAGTGATCAAGGATGGCATCTCTCCTCTCGATGCCTGTCTGGAGTCAGTAATGGGCTGGATGAGGGAAAACAGACTCAGTTTGAATCCAGAGAAAACGGAAGTGCTCGTGATAGGTTCTCCAGGCCTGGGGATGGTTATTTCTCCACCAGTTCTGAACGGGATCATGCTTCCCGTGAAGGTCTCTGTTCGCAGTCTGGGGGTGCTCCTTGATTCATCGCTCCACCTTACATCTCAAGTGGATGCGACGGTCAGGAGCACCTGTTACCAACTTCGGTTGATACGTCAGCTGCGTCCCTACCTGACCCGGGGGGACCTTGAAACAGTAGTGCATGCTCTGGTAACCTCTCGATTGGACTTCTGCAACGCGCTATACATGGGGCAACCCTTGTACCATACTCGGAAGCTGCAATTGGTGCAGAATATGGCAGCAAGATTGGTCACTGGTACTTCCAGGACCAGTCATATAACACCGGTCCTTAAAGACCTTCATTGGCTGCCTATTCGCTTCCGGGCGCAATACAAGGTGTTGGTTATTACCTATAAAGCCCTAAATGGCTTGGGCCCAGGGTACTTGAAGGACCGCCTCTCTCCATACAATCCGCCCCGCACACTCAGGTCTGCAGGGAAGCACCTACTAAGAGTTCCAGACGCGAGATATTCCATCACTAATCAAAGGGCCTTCTCCATCTCGCCCCTAGGCTCTGGAACTCGCTTCCCGGCGAGCTTCGCTCGGCCACCTCACTGGACCAATTTAAAAAGGGGTTAAAAACACACCTGTTCCAGCAGGCATACCCCTAATGCCCCTGAAGTACTTCCCTCTCCCCTCTCAGTAGCACTGTAGTGCTAGCTGGTGCTATTTATATTGTGTATCTGTGATTTTCTTTTGAGTTTTTACTGTGTATAATTTTGTTGTTGTATTTTAACATGTTGTTACCCGCCTTGATCACTGGAAAGGCGGGCTACAAATAAAATATTATGATTATTATTATTATTATTATTATTATTACTACTACTGGATTCCGGTTCCTTACCCACAGAGGCCACATTCTCATAATTCTCCATCATTATATAACTGTACATAATTCTCTGCTTCTTCGTCAACAGTTTCCATTCGTCCTCAGTGAAATATATCGCCACATCCGCAAAGGTCACCTGCAACAGAAAATAGCCCTCATCCACAGAGTGACTAAGCAAAAGGGGAGGAAAGCACATGGTGCATCCAAATATTATTTGATCACTTTAGAATTCAGTCCAGGAAATAAACTTTAAATTCTGTCAGCAAGAAAAACTACTGCCTTTGAGACTGAGTTTATCTTGAAGCTTTTCAACATAACATACAATATAATACACAATATAATTTAGGCCATGGCTGGGATACTGATGATGGATTAGGAGACTGACTATCCCAACACATACAGTACATTTAGTCACCAAAGAATTATGGTGCATTTAGATATTTCTTGCCACATTTGAGAGGCAAACATCATTTTTAATAACAGTACTGGGGAACACTCTGGGCTTGAGGGCCACTGGGCCCACCCCATATTTAGATCCAGAGATGTTCTCCCATAGCCCCCAACATTTCACAGATTGGAAAAGCAAGACACATGTGGACAAGCAACCCAGAAGGCAGTGAAGATGGCCAAAGTTCTTTATTAGGAAGAACACACAAGCTAGGAAGGGCACAGCAGTTTGCTTTTGCTTCAGCCTCCTGGGAAGGGGCATATCCTCCTTCTTTCCTCTCCTCTCCCCACTTTTGAGTTGATGGGCTGCAAACTCCTTGGCACTCCTTATGCAGAAATTGAAATGAGCTGAAGAAAGGGGAAAGTG
>NW_024810443.1:0-2929 GCF_019175285.1 Sceloporus undulatus | reverse complement strand
TGACTGACCAGTGATATCTGTTTCATTGCTGTGGAAATGGAATAATAGATACTGGGTGTGTATGCTTTTTTTCTTATCCAGCCCACAGAATCATAGAATCTATAGAATCATAGAGTTGGAAGAGACCGCAAGGGCTATCCAGTCCAAGCCCCTGCCATGCAGGAAATCTAAATCAAAGCATCCCCAACAGATGGCCATCCAGCCTCTGTTTAAATACCTCAAAGGAAGGAGACTCCGCTACACTCCGAGGGAGTGTGTTCCACTGTTGAATAGTCCTTACTGTCAGGATGTTCCTCCTAATGTTGAGGTGGAATCTCTTTTCTTGGAGCTTGCATCCATTGCTCTGGGTCCTAGTCTCTGGAGCAGCAGGAAACAAGCTAGCTTCCTCCTCAATATGACTTCCATTCAAGTATTTAAACAGGGCTATCATATCACCTCTTAACCTTCTCTTCTTCAGGCTAAACACCCCCAGCTCCCTAAGGCATTCCTCATAGGACATGGTTTCCAGACCCTTCACCATTTTAGTCGCCCTCCTTCGGACACACTCCAGTTTCTCAACGTCCTTTTAAAATTGTGGTGCCCAGAACTTGGCACAATATTCCAGGTGGGGCCTGACCAGAGCAGAATAGAGTGGCACTATTAATTCCCTTGCTCTAGACACTGTACTTTTATTGATGCAGCCTAAAATTGGATTGGCCTTTTTGAAGCAGTGCAAACTGGTGGGGACATGCATGAAAACTCTAACAACAATCAGAAATGCCTGCTATAAATAGTCTTGGATCCCATCTCTAAGATATCTCACTATGGCTATGCAAATATTCAAAAAAAAAAATAATCCAAAAAAAGCATCTGGTCCCAACCATTTCGGATAAGGGAGACTCAACCTGTATTAGCTGAGCTGATGCTCATAAACCTCAAAGAATGGTGGAGGGTGCCACTGTTTCTTGTCACTCGCTTCACCATTCATCTCTCACTGATTTCCATTCCCCAAGATTCTGCAATCATCCTACACATAAATGGTAACTTTTTTTAAACCCACAAGCATCATTTTCTTTTACAAATGTTTATTTAGGGTTCCAAACAAAACTGTAATTTTGTTCATATTGCCGAGACTGATTTGTGAACAGATGTGGAGTTCAGGTATTTTTTTTAACTGTATATTCAACTCTATTTTTAAGTAAATGTGTTTTAGAATAGATTGGAAGAAAAATTATTGCCCAAGGAAATACTTTTGTTCAGTTTAGAGCTTTCTCAAAAACTATTTTTAGCTTCTAAAAGAAATCTTGCATCTAGATTGCATAAGGGGAAAAAACCTTTCTATCGCACTCATAGGAGACATGTTTTGCTCCTCATGATAAGAGGTAGGAGGAAGAATCATAACAGTCAAATTTCAAAGCACTGTGAAAGACTAGCCACACATCCGAACATAAGGTTAATGGGAGTCATATGGCTAAAAGGGAGCACACTGCTTTGCAAATGTACTTTCCTTCAATTACTCAGGCATCAGCTGATAAAGAAACCTTAAAAATACCACAGTAACCCACCATCTCTTATAACTTAAAAGCTGAGATAGCTAAAGAAACTTTGTATACTCCAAAAAGTACTAATTTCCTCTAGGTCACTGGTGATGGGCAAATCTTACTTATTCTGTTTCAAAATAAATGTGAATTTCCTGGATTAATTAGTACACTGGGTTTCTAGATGTTTCTGCAGTTCAATAACAACTTTGCTAAACAACATTTTTTAAAAACATTTTGAAAAATACAAATTAGTCTGTAGAACTTCTCGTATATGTGCAAATCTGAATTGAATATTTCAGGACTGTCTTACAGTATTGCAAAATGAGTATCATTCAAGAAATCAACATGTGAAAATCAAGATATACAAGACAGAAAATATTGCTTTAAATGTCACACAGTTGTGATGCAAATAATAAAATGTCTACATCAACAGCTTGAAAATATATTTTTTAAAAGTGTAAATTCTAATAGCAAACTTTGATTTACCATTTGATTTAAGGGGCACCATTTTACTTTGTGATTGTATTTAATGGGACTTGAGCATTCATGGATTTTGTTATCCATGGGGGTTTCTGGAACCAAACCCCAGCAGATAACAAGGACCCACTGTACTTCAGTTCTTTTCCATTCCTCATATCCTCTAGCTCTAATCAATTTTGTGCATAAAAACCCTAAACATGTTTTAATCTGTCCCTAGAATCAAAGAATCATAGAACTGGAAGAAACTACAAGGGCTATCCAGTCCAACCCCCTGACAGATGGTATCCAGCCTCTGCTTAAAGACCTCCAAAGAAGGGGACTCCACCACTCTCCAAGGAACTGTGTTCCACTGTTGAACAGCCCTTACTGTCAGAAAGTTCCTCCTAATATTAAGGTGGATTCTCTTTTCCTGTAGCTTGCATCTATTGTTCCATGTTCTAGTCTCTAAAGCAGCAGAAAACAAGCTTGCTTCGTCCTCAATGTGACATCTCTTCAAATACTTAAAAATGGCTGTCATATCACCTCTTAAGCATCTCTTTTCCAGTCTAAACATACCTAGCTCCCTAAATCTTTCCTTATAAGGCATGGTTTCCAGGCCCTTCACCATTTTGGTGGCCCTCCTTTGGAAATGCTCCAATTTTTCAACATCCTTTTTGAATTGTGGTGCCCACAACTGGACACAATATTCCAGGTGAGGCCTTACTAAAGCAGAATAGAGTGGCACCGTTACTTCCCTTGATTTAGACACTATACTTCTATTGATGCAGCCTAAAATGGCATTGGCCTTTTTAGCTGCCACATCACACTGCTGACTCATGTTCAAATTGTGGTCTACTAGGACTCCCAGATCCCTTTCATGTGTAGTTTCCTTAAGCCAGGTGTCCCCCATCCTATATCTATGCATTTTATTTTATTTTTCTACCTAAGTG
>NW_024810442.1:0-2929 GCF_019175285.1 Sceloporus undulatus | reverse complement strand
TGAAGAGGCTTCTTTGTCTTGAATAATATAAAAAGAGCCATTTTGTCTTGTTCGGGGTTCTCAGCTTTTTGGAACTTGAATTCCACTGAGTTCAATGTTTTCCTTTGTCGACAAATGGAAATAAACTTATGGATTTTCAATTATTAGGTCCTCTTGCTGATCCTTTTGCTCTGCTAATCCTAGAAATCTAAGTTTCCTGAAATTTCTGTTACAGTGTGACTTACCCAAGGTCACCCATTTTATATAATAGGACTTTAGCACCCATGGATTTTGCTTTCCAAACCAACTCCCAAAGGATACCAAGGGCCCATTGTTTTTCCATCTTTTTTTGCAAACAGCAAAGCAGATCTTGCTTGCCTGATCTTTGAATGTTCAAGAGCAGTTTTGGGCAAATGCTAAGAGCTGCCTTGTGAGGTTAGGAAGAGGGTCCTGGAAAACAGTCCTCTTCCTCTGGACCCACAGATTCAGAAAGACATGGGCCCCCCTTTCTTTGAGGCTGCTCTAGGTCCAGGAGGGTCTCTCAGGAGAGACTGGGAAAGTCAGCCTTTGAGGAGCTCTGGTCCTTAAAGGTTAATATCTCCAGGCTTTGCTGAGAGGGCAATATTTGGCATTTGGGCAGATCCAGGCTGCAGGGCTCTCTCAGATCTGGTTCAAAAAACACTGCAGAAATTATGATGATGATGATAATGATGATGATGATGAATCTTCCCTTCAAACCCACAGAGCCTTGTGGACGCTCAAATAGTAACAGAGGTCAAAAACACATTGCAGAAATAATCCAGTTTGCAGAAATAAACCACTTCAACTGCCCTGTTTCAGTACTGTACTTGGAAATCCTGGGAATTTTAGTTTATTATGGCATCTGAGTTGTCTGACAGAGAAGACTAAATATCTCACAAAACTACAGTTCCCAGAATTCCCTAGCATTCAGCCAGACAGTTAAATTAGCCCTGAACTTGGACCATTGTTAGCAGTTGCCTTGGAGCCTGAATAGGGTTCTAGAAGGCTGGTGGGTTTGGTTGTTGGCTGCTTAGGAAGAAGGGCTCCTTCTGGGTTTCCTTGGCAGGAAAGGAAAGGAAAGGTGGGTGCCTCGAGATGCCTTTGGGAGACCCCTAAATTTGGTTCCTTTGTGTGAATGCTGACTGAGGGGGAAGAGAAGGGAGATGGATTTGGTCCCCAGGGAGGCCCCCGGTCAGGCAGGACAGGCCACACAACATTCGCTCACTCCCAAGTCAAATCCTGGTTTCCCTTCTTTTGCCCAGGACCTAAACCTGGACCAGAAAGAATCAAGTTTTATTTGCTTTCTTCTCCTGTAACAGGTGTTTTTCCTTGCCCTTTTTTCACGTGGCAGTAAAGATACGATACATCAGGGCCTGGCATTGAGCTTCCAGTTTTCATGCATGATCTTCAGACAGGAGATGAGGCTGCCTCTCCTCCATTTTGGAGGGAGCCCAATTCCAGGAAAGAGGAAAGGTCAGAGGTGATGTGAGAGCAGTAGCTTATTATAATTTGCGAGGCTTAGTTCATTGGTTTCTTCAACTAGCTTCAGAGATGCCAGACACAGATGCTGGCGAAACATCAGAAGAAACTCTTCTAGAACATGGCCACATAGCCTGAAAAAACCACAAAAAGCTATGGAAGCCGGCCATGAAAGCCTTTGACTTCACGCTTTTTATCTTGTCTCTCCAAGCAGTGAGAAAGAATATTTCTCTCATTTCCCCTTGATCTGAGAACAAACCTTTAAAAATTTCTCTCTTCATTTCTACACAGGAAAGTATCTTGAGTAGATTTGAATGACAAACTGTGAGCAACTGTGGTTTGTGATTTATGCATTAGGCTGAATGAAAATGCTAGAGGCCCTGCCCCAGGTCCTAGGTTTTAGCTCACAAACCTCAAGACCTGAATTCACAACCCTATAAGAGAGATGGAGGGACACCAGAAAGTAGGCAACCAAAGTCCTATAAATATTATCCAATTGTACCAGTTTGGTGCCATGTTACCAGCTGTGGATCCACCCCAGAGAAACCTGGGAATGGGGTGCTTAGAACTGGATGCTTGGTAGAGAGCCCCAGTGCAGTCCTTCATGGGTTGCTATATAATTCTAAGTACCTGAAAGATGAAATCCCAGTATTCTGTTGGACAGAGTCCTTTAAGTTTCATGGTTTCAAAGTGCTAGGTTTGAGCAATGGAGACACAACCCAAGTGCCAAATATGACGCATAGCAATTCTGGACAGACTCATTCAGTCTCTGTCTCTATTGGTGGAGGGCTATTTACACCAAGAAACCCATGGATCTTCAAGGGATCTCCAGTTTATTTCGTTTATTTATATACATACATCCTTTCTCCCAATATAGGGACTCAGGGTGGCTAACAATACATTTAATACAGTACAAATTCAAGACAATGCAAAAGGATTAAAATTATAACTATTTTTTAAAATTAAACTATTTATATAATTACACCTTGAAAAAACCATATACAACTGCACCTTGACCTCTGAATTGCACAGCAGTTCAAACCTTATCTCTCGTTTTGCTTAGGATCCAGCCCTTGAGGCATCAGCATTTCCAGAAAGGAGAGAAAGTGAAAGTGCGAATTACTTTTTGTTTGGAGGAAGTGCCTTTCCAGATTCTGTCCTCTAAAACTATTACAGCCTCTTTGATGCTGTCTGATTCAAAACATATGATTTTAAGGCATCTTGCACTTCTATCTCCATCCAATAAACTTTTGAATTCTTTGAAGCATTCTGTTTTCCTGGCTGCCCATCCCAAGAGTATGAAACATAGAACCAGTCATGGAGATTCAGTCTTTTTCTTAATGGGGATACAGAGTGAGAGCCCCAGGATCCTCACTCCTGACATAACATTTGGCCCAGTTCATTGCAGAGATTTGACATACTTAATGTTAGAGCCAGACTGAAAGGTTTT
>NW_024810441.1:0-2929 GCF_019175285.1 Sceloporus undulatus | reverse complement strand
CCAATGTAAGTTGCTGTGATTTTTACAAACTCATGCGCAGTGAAAAAAAAACAAGTCCCTTGACCAAATACACACTTCTGAGAAGTACAGTTGAATCCGAGGGCAAACCCACTTCTTGTTAAACCACCTTGACATATTCAGTATGCATAGCATGTTCAGTGTGAAACCCAAAGAGTTTGGTTATGGAATAAGCCTCTGAAATATGCAAGAGATTGCCATGTTAAGTAAAGCCATGTTCAATGCCCAAATGTGCTGTTTGGAATGGGGGGAGGGGGTGGCCAGAAAGGGAAAGTCCATTTCTGCCATCTGTCTAGGAATAATGCCCAAATGTCCTCCATTTTGATCATGCCTAAGAAACATGAAAATTTTGTCCTACATTTGTCCTACATTTGTCCCGGTTTGGAGGTCTAGACTTATGGCAACCCTACCCTGGACATGTTCTACATTTAAACTTTCTGTCCTGGAGGAATTCCAAAATGTCCTCCATTTTGAGCAGGACTAAGAAGCATGGATTTGAATATCAGTGAGTGTTTTTATTTGGGAATATCCTCCATGTTGAGCAGGACGGAGAAGCATGAGTTTACATTTCTATGAGTGTTTTTAGCTTTTTATTTGGTAAGGTCCAACATTTTCCTTGAATGTCCTACATTTTATAATGCCTTCTTCTCCTTTGCATTTAGGACATCCGGTCACCCTGGACATGTTCCCCAGTGCAAGCTTCTGTCCAGGAGGAATTCCAGAGTCCTCCATTTTGAGCAAGTCTAAGAAACAAGAGTTTACATTTCTATGAGCGTTTTTAGCTTTTTATTTGGCCATGTCCTCCATTTTGAGCAGGTCTAAGAAGCTAGAGTTTACATTTCTATGAGCGTTTTTGGCTTTTTATTTGGTCATGTCCTCCATTTTGAGCAGGTCTAAGAAGCTAGAGTTTACATTTTTATGAGCGTTTTTGGCTTTTTATTTGGCCATGCCCTCCATTTTCCTTGATGCCCTCCATTTTGGGGGTGCCTTGTTGCCCTCTTCTGGGGTGAGGACCCCTGACCATCCTCCAAAACTTAAGCAGAGAAGATGGGCGAAGCTTGTGGCCTCTAGGGGGAGCTAAGCCTCCATTATTCCCTCCTAGAGAGCCTCCCGCCCTATAAACTACCACTCCCAGAATGCACTTCGCGCCAGGGACGCCATGTGGAGGCCTGATAAGAGAGCTGCTGAGGCCTCTTCTTCTGCTCTCTGTTCAACGGAGGTGAGTAAAGGAACGGTGGGTCATTAATGCGCCTTGAGACCGCTTTAACTGCCTTGGCTCAATGCGAGGGAATCATGGGAAGTGTAGTTTTGTGGGACACTGAGCCTCCTCTGCCAGTGCCACAACAAGCTACAGCTCTCATCATAATTCCCCAGCACTGAGCACAGGGCACTTAAAGCAGTCTCAATCTGGATTGCTTCTGCACAGTGTGTCCTGGACCCTTCTCTTTCAGAGAGCTCTGGTGCCACAGCAAACTACAAACAAGGAACCCTGCTGCTACTATCATTAGCCCTAATTGCTGTTACTAACCCTAATAATGCACCTCTCTTTTCTATGTTTTCATTGTATTGTTCTTTCAATATTGTGAAGCCGCTCTGAGTCCTTGGGAGTTTATCACATGAAGGAGATCCGGGGTTTATCCTGTAATTACGCAGAATGAATTCACACAACGTTGCACAAAACCCGCCGTTAAAGTGGCCACAAAGACGCATTAACACACATGTTTTTACTTGTGGGATTTCAGCGACAATGCGTTTCTGATATTGCTTTATTTGCGCAATTGCGTGTGATAATCATTCACGCAATTACCATTTCCACTTCATTTGCGGGATGCTTTACATGTGCTTTAATCTCTCTTTAAAGCCAAAATCAGCCCCAGTGTGATAAACTCCCTTGTTTTGGTTAGAGAGCGGGATACAAATAATAATAATAATAATAATAATAATAATAATAATAATAATAATAATAATAATAATAAAGCAGTGTCAAACTGTGTTAATTCTATTGTGTGGCCACAGCTTCGGAGGTCTGAGGCACCTTTTAAGCACAGATTGTTCTTCTAAAAATCTTAATATTTAAAGATGATGGGATGATAACGAATGGGAGAAGTCATTAGTCCACTTCTTGGCTGCCCTACACTTGGTTCTCTACACTTCAAGCTTGGTAGACATATACGTGGTTTTTACATTTTCCTTTGAGCATTTTATGTCTGCAATGAGAACCAGGGAGCCATAGTGGTTTAAGGGTTAGACTACCACTCTGGAGACCAGGGTTCGAATCCTGGCTCGGTCATGAAACCCACTGGGTGACCTTGGGTGCGTCACACTCTCTCAGCCTCAGGGGTAGGCAGTGGCACACCTCCTCTGAACAAATCCTGCCAAGAAAACCCCATGATAGGTTGCCATAAGGTTGCATTATCCTCCATAGGTCGGAAATGACTCGAGGGCAAACAGTATGGGAATTGTGAAGTGGAAGGCTTTAACGGACGGCATCCATAGTTTTTTGTGGGGGTTTTTAGGCCATGAGGCCATGTTCTTCTCTGAAGATGCCAGCCACAGATGCTGGCGAAATGTCAGGAAAACACTTGCAGAACACGGCCAAAAAACACAAAAAACTAAGTATAGGAATGTTTAAAACTGTTTTGATGACCTAGGTTGAATTTGTGATGTTGATTTTTCTTTTGTTTATTAAGCCTACCTTTGCACTTTTGTCTTTGATCTTCCTTAGTAATTTTTCCAAGTCTGTGATGTTTTCCGCTAGTAGTATGGTGTCATCTGCATATCTTAGATGGTTGATATTTTTTCCTCTTCTCTTCTTTCCTCCTTTTTCTGTGTCCAAGCCTGCGCTTCATATGCTATTTTCTGCCTACAAGTTGAGCAAATAAAGGTGATAGGATGGAGCTTTGCTTGACCC
>NW_024810440.1:0-2929 GCF_019175285.1 Sceloporus undulatus | reverse complement strand
CTGAGGCCCCGATACACTGGGGAAAGGGGCGGGTGCAGACCACCCCAAATGGGCGGTCTATAACCAGCCTTTGTCAATTTATATATTTCAGCAAGTCCAATCACCTTCATTAGCTAATCTCCTTGTGTTGATATGTCAGTGTCCTTCCATCTCTGGGCATATATTATTCTTACTGCTGTAATCATATATTGCAGTGTCCTTTCACATTTCTTCTCAACTTGAGCAGCCAATATTCCAAGCAAGAAAGTCTCTGGTTTCATTTGCATTTTGACATTAAAATGCCCTCTAACAATAAATGAATCTGAATCCAGTTTCTGTGCCTTGTCACAGGTCCACCACAAATAATAAAAAAGAGTCTTCAATTTGTTTTTCCAACATTTGTTTGATTTTTTGTTATACATTTTTGATAATTATTTGGTATTAAATACTATCCAAATCATTTTATTAAAATTCTCTCTTAAATTATAACTCAAAGTAAATTTCAATTGGATTAGGGAAAATATTTTGAACTCATTTTACCATACAATCCTGTTTTGATATATTTTTCAAAATGAAAGAGATTTCTGTGGTGTCCTAATATAAGTAAAATTCTTTTGCAGCTTTATATTAGTATCTTGACCCTTCACACTAATCCAGTGAGTAATGACAATGCTGGCTTTTTCGCTTAGTAACGGAGATGAGCACCACCCCCAATGGTTGGACAGGACTTGACAAACTTGTTAATGTGGAATATCTTTACCTTTTTTAATACTTATCTTATCAGCTGACAGAACTGATCCTACAGATCATTTGTCAATGTAGTTTATTTACTTTTATTTACCTAGATTGTTAAACTCAACTACTGTAGATCCAAAGAAGCAAACATCACAATAAATAATCAGATTGTAAAAGTAAATGATAGTTAAAATGTCACTTATAAAATTATATTAAAAATAAAAATCAAATTTAAAATTATAAAATCATTATAAATGTATGAAATCATTATACAATTTTAACAAACTAAAAAAATATTATGAACTTTTAAGAAACCATCTTACGCTGACAGACCATTGCCACTGCGCAAAAACTGGCCATCCTTGTTGTTATTACTGGGCACTGGTCTGCCAGCAAATAAGATACATAAAGTTCATCAGTTCTTTGAGGAAAACCACTAAGAATTGGATGAATAAAAATATGGTGATAACCATAATAAAAGGGACAATGCAAAAATATATGACCTATAGTCTCCACTGTACCAGTTCCACAGGGGTATATGCGTAGATCACAGGGAATATTATTGTATCTTCCTTCCAATAAGGCTGAAGGTAGAAGATTAAATTTTGCTAAAGTGAATGCTATCCTATGTTTTGGAAGGGTTAGAAAATTCAAAGGTTAGCTAACAAAAAAGCATTGGCATAGTTTCTGAAATCAGGGCATATAGTGGCTGCTTTTACATGTTGTTGCAACTCATAATCTATAATTCATTGATGTATTTCCTGTTTTGCATTCTCATATCCCATTCCCAAAATGGTGGTGTGTGAAAAACCCAATTAACTAGTTTCTTATTCAGAGTCTTATTCCATCTGGAGAGAAACCCATCAGACAATATCAAAGGGGCTAATCGTACTGAGGTGAACAACATTCTGAGTAAAAAGTGAAACTTAAGTACCTATGCCTGTGATTCAACTGTCATTTGACCTGTCTCCAAATATAGGATTGTATTAGGCACACACCTTGGAAGTACAAGAATGGATCTCAAAAATTTTGCCTGCATAGTTACCATTGAATCAAAATTAGTATAAGCACACCACTGCGTCCCATATAGGCCTTCATATTAAAAACCTGGATGGCTGAAGGGATGTGCTGGCCTCCTTTAGTGAAAAAAAAGGATGTAAGTGATTTGATACTTCTTTGTGCATTTGTTATGGCATGTATAGACTGAGCTTTCCAAGAACCTTAGGACTGAAAAATCACTCCTAGGTACTTATAGGATCTTACTTAGCTCAGGGGGACCTTGAAACAGTAGTACATGCACTGGTAACCTCTCATTTAGATTTATGTAATGCGCTCTACATGCAGCTATGTTTGTACCAAGTTCAGAAGCTCCAACTGATTCAGAATGCTGCAGCGAGACTGATCACCAAGACACCAAGATCAGAGCACATTACACCAGTGCTGAAATCTCTACATTGGCTGCTGATTAGCTTCCAGGCGCAATACAAAGTGTCGGTTATTACCTGTAAAGCCCTACATGGCCTGGGCCCAAGTTACTTAAGGGAACGCCTCTCCCTACATAATCCGCCCCGCACTCTCAGAACATTTGGCACAAAAATATTGGAATACCCCAAAACCAGGTTGAAAACTACCTCTTGTAGAACATTTTCTGTGGTGGCCCCTAGACTTTGGAACAATTTATCGGAAGAGGTCCGTCTTATCACTTCCTTGGAAGCCTTCAAAAAGGCACTGAAGACGGATCTCTTCTGGCGGGCCTATCCAACTGATTTCCTCTAATCTGATTTGTACATCTGAATATATGACTCGATCCTTACGACTGAGCAACACTGTAACAACTTTCTCCTTTTCTCTTTTATTTTTATTTCTTTGATTGATGTTTTTGAATTATATATGTATTTTATGATGTTTTTACTGCTGTAATCCCACTTTGATCTGAAGGGAGAAGCAGGAAATATAAATAAAATTTTTATTTATTATTATTATTACTTGTTCAATGATCATTTATTTATCAATTGTGCATGCTCCGTTTCTTAGTAAACACTAAGACTTTAGATTTGCTATAATTGATTACTAGCTCTTCGGTTATTGAATAAGAGGGTTTGCTCTAGTACACACTAACAACTGGATTTAGGCCTGTCTGCAAAAAATATGTTATAAAGAATTTAATTTACTTGATTAAAATAACCCCACTTGTTGTGATATATATATATTGACA
>NW_024810439.1:0-2929 GCF_019175285.1 Sceloporus undulatus | reverse complement strand
CCCCCAGTCGCCTGAGGGACACCAACCCGGCCCCCGGCTCAAAAAGGTTGCCTACCCCTGATTTTAACGGTATCCTCATTTATTGTTGTAATCTGCTTGGATTCTAAGCCATTAAGCAGAATATAAATTATTATTATTATTATTATTACTCTTATTTTCGATATGAGTAATTTGTGATCTGTGCCACAGTCGGCACCCTGTCTTGTCTTGGCCACCAGTATAGAGTTCTGCCATCTTTTACTTCCAATTATATAATCTATTTAATTTTGTATGGACTGTCTGGTGATGTCCATGTACAGTATATAGCCGCCTTTCTAGTTGTATGAAAAATGTGTTTGCCATGAATAAGTTGTTGGCTTCACAAAAATCTATCAAATGTTCACTTGCTTCATTTCTTTTGCCTAATCCAAATCTTCCTACTGTTTTTTATTCTTCTTTGCATCCAACTTTTGCATCCCAATCTCCAATGATCAGCTTGACATCCAGTGTTGGTGTGCTATCAATTTCTTCCTGTGCTCCTTCATAGAATCTATCAATTTCTTGTGGTTGGTGCATATACTTGAATTATGGTGATATTTATAAGTTTACCCTGGAGCCTTATTGAAATGATTCGGTCTGATTTTGCCACATCTTTTCTTCGTATGAAAGCCACCCCGTTTCTTCTTGTCTTTTCATTCCCTGAACACTGTGTGCCTGCCTGATTCAAAGTGTCCCATTCCTGTTAATTGTAACTCACTAATCCTGAGTACTGCTGTGTTCACATGTTCCATTTCCATTTTTACTATGTCCAGCTTCAATTTGCTCCTGCTTCTCTCATTCAGCATCCCTATTTTATGTGTAATGCTGCTTTTGATGCCATGTGCCTTCCTAAGGGTGTCTGCTATTTGTCTTGGCATCTTTCTTGTGCCCTTGGCTAATTTTGAAAATGTAATATCCCTTTATCTCTCCCTCCTTCCTTTTCTGTTAATGCTCTGTTCTTGCTTGTGTCTCACTTGAGGTGTCTCATCATAGAATTTACTAGATGATAGGGTTACACAAGGAGGGCCACCTACACCTCTCTGTGCACAGTGCCAACCAAGCTGTGGGGTGGAGACTCAGTTGGTGTTTACATTTTTTAAAATCCCAGAAGGGCTGCCACTGAAAATGACAATCCTACATGATGATGATGATTTCTTACCCACTGCTCCCCATGTGTTGAGTCAGGGAACAACAGATTGAAATATAGCACAGATCAGTTAAAACATATAACATCAGTTAGAGCACATAAAGTTATGGAGCCTTCCCATTTTTGCCAGTCCAGCATCTAATTCAACTTTAGCTTGTGTCCTGATGTCAGCATGCGATTAGAAAAATGATTATTATTTTTTTTTGGACTATAGTGTCACTCAAGCAGCCAAACCATAGCCATGTTGACTGTAAAATTTTGGGAAATTGTAGCTCCAAAAAGTAACTTTTTAAAGTTTTGACCTCTTATTAACTGTCACTGGATTGAACAGACAATGGTCTTTATAATAGCATCAGAGTGGCCAACAAAGAGTGTCATTGTTAAGGTAATGTAACATGACTCCCACTTCAAATGCTTTAGGCTACACCTGGCATTATCCCTAACCATGCTGGCTGGGGATGCTGGGAATTGTAATCTAGAATTTTTGAACAAAAACTGTTTGAACAAGAGCAAATTAAAGATTTTTCAGTAGTAGCCCCATGTTATTTGAAACCTGTAATTTGCTGTATGTTGGATTGTTTTTAATCTTGAACTCTTCAAATGTGTTAGAAATGTGTTTGAAACTTTCCCTATGTCATGGTAACAGAACAGATCTAAATACATGAGGGTCCAGAACCATAGGTGTGCTGCTAAGGATTACACTCTGTTTTCAAATGAATATTTTAATTTTTATTCTTTCATCCCAAAGACAGCATAGAAGCGAATGTAGAAACAGCTGAGGTCCATGTTCAGCAAGCAAATCAGCAGTTGTCTAGAGCAGCGGATTACCAGGTAAATAATATCACAAATAAAAATGTGCTGTTGGAAATCTTTATTTATTTATTTATTTATTTATTTATTTGAATAGAATGTAAACTTGCATTGGATCAGCAACTAGAAAAGTGAGTTTACAGGGCTTTAGGCCATGTGTTTGATTATTGTTTTTATTTTAATAACTTCTACAATCATAGTCATATTTAAAAACAATAAACCAAGCATTCCAGTAAGAGAAATAGCAGCAGGGGGGGGGGGGCAGAGAAGAACTAAAGCACAACTGGAGAAATCATGCAGTTTGACAACACTTTAAAAGCTGTAGCTCCTGTGAAATCATGGCATTTGTAATTTTACAAGGTCTTTAGCCTTCTCTGCCAAAGAGAAACTAAAAATCCAGGATTCTGAAAGCTGGAGCCGTGACAGTTAAAGTGGCGTCAAACTGCATTATTTCCCCAATGTTGATGCACCCTAGATAGCATCTAAAACCTTACTCAAATGGGAGGATCTTAGGGGTCGTTCCCACTTACCTATAAAGCGGGTCATGATCCAAATTTAGGGTGCATCGTTCCCACAGAAGCCCGAATTAAATCTCCCTTACCCCTCATTCGTTCCCACCGCGTTTCGAATCAGAATCGAATTAAAATGTTTAAACCAGATTATCAGCCTATAATTCGGTTTAAAAAAAATAGTAGGTTCTAACGTGGGTTATTTTTTAAAGCGGGGTACAATTCGCTGTATCCGAATGGGAACGACAGGGTGTCTGATTCAGGAACCTGGAGATGGGAGGAGCAGCGCTCAAGGGGCTGGCCTGGGGGGTGTCACCCTCTTTGGTCTCTTTCTGCATCGCCAGCACCATTTTCTTCAATTCGCATAGAATTTCCCCTGGTGGATTGCAACCTGCCCTCTGCTCCTCATTCATAGACCGATGTGTGAGGAGAGCCATTGAACACC
>NW_024810438.1:0-2929 GCF_019175285.1 Sceloporus undulatus | reverse complement strand
GGACTGGATGGCCCTAGTGGTCTCTTCCAACTCTACGATTCTATGATTCTATGCAAATCAGCAAGCTAAAGAAAGGGTACAGGTTTAAGAGATTATCCCACCATGGCAAAATCTTTTCACGGTGGTGTGAAAAGTCCTGTGAGGCAAGAAGCTGTATTGATGGCAGCTACTGGTAGGGTCACCCATGTCAAACACACTTTTGCTGAGGAGCCAAACTAAATGTGCCAAAGAACTACTGATCAGCAGCAAGAATGTGAAGAAAGCTGATAGGAAGAAATTTAAATAATCTGAAATGAGGTGCTGGAGGAGTTTTACAGATCCTGTGGACTGCTAAAAATACAAATAAATGGGTCCTAGAGCAAATCAAGCCTGAACTGTCACCAGAAAGCATAATACTAAGCTGAGACTATCATACTCTGGAGATATCATGAGAAGACATGACTCATTAGAAAACAATATAAAGAGAAGGACCGCATTACAGATGGTGCTGAGTCTGCAGTACTTGAGCAGGGGTGTTGATAAGAGGGTTACTTGGTCTCTCATTCACAGGGCTGCCATAAGTTGAAGCTGACTTGATGGCAGTTAACACACACACACACAAGGAGATTTTAAGGGAAGGAGAAAGGAATGCAAGAGAATGTTTTTTTGTCAGATGAATGAGAAACAGGATTTTCAAAATTCTTTGAGTCTTTCTTTCTCTACAAAGTTTTAAAAATAGACAAATGGCAGGGGAGTGAAATCATGGAGGGGACAGCTTCATTCTAACAAGGCTTTTACAGTAAACATTTAACGTGCTATAGGTGAGAATGAGGACTCTCTTGCACTGCATGTAAGAATGAATGATACTTCTCATTATATCCACATCACAGGGGCAAGGTGGGAGTAAAGGATACTAATTTTAAAACTACAGATTGAGGTGGGCAACATATTACCTATCTGTAGTCTTATCACTTTACCCTGTCATGGCACTCCCACATCACAGAATCAGTGGCAACTATCCTAGGCCAAAGCTAACAAAATGAAATTCAACACAGAGAAATGTAAGGTACTGCACTTAGGGCGGAAAAATAAAATACACAGATATAGGATGGGGGGCACCTGGCTGAATGAGACAACATGTGAAAAGGATCTAGGAGTCCAAGTAGACCACAAGTTGAACATTAGTGAACAGTGTGACGCGGCAGCTAAAAAGGCCAATGCAATTTTAGGCTGCATCAATAAAAGTATAGTGTCGAGATCAAGAGAAGTAATAGTGCCACTGTATTCTGCTTTGGTCAGGCCTCACCTGGAATATTGTGTCCAGTTCTGGGCACCACAATTTAAAAAGGATGTTGAGAAACTGGAGCGTGTCCAAAGGAGGGCGACTAAAATGGGGAAAGGTCTGGAAACCATGCCCTATGAAGAACGACTCAGGGAGCTGGGGATGTTTAGCCTGGAGAAGAGAAGGTTAAGAGGTGATATGATAGCCCTGTTTAAATATTTGAAAGGATGTCATATTGAGGAGGGAGCAAGCTTGTTTTCTGCTGCTCCAGAGAACAGGACCAGGAGCAATGAATGCAAGCTCCAGGAAAAGAGATTCCACCTCAACATTAGGAAGAACTTCCTGACAGTAAGGGCTGTTCGACAGTGGAACACACTCCTTCCTTGAGTGTAGTGGAGTCTCCTTCCTTGGAGGTCTTTAAGCAGAGGCTAGATGGCCATCTGTCGGGGATGCTTTGATTTGGATTTCCTGCATGGCAGGGGGGTTGGACTGGATGGCCCATGCAGTCTCTTCCAACTCTATGATTCTATCCAAACCACCAAAACTGTGATGGCCTACTTCTTTTGTTGTCATGTTTGGAAGAAAAATGAGGCACTGTACTGTTGGACCCTATGGTGCAGGAGGATGTTCTAGCCCCCGACTGCTCTACAGAGGTGAATGGATTGATGTTGCAGTTGGTGACATAGGGCCCAAGATAGCAGCCCTTTCCTTGGCCTCAAGAAGTTGCTGAGCCTTGCTGTAAATAAATAAAGCAAAGGTGCTACCTGTATGAAGTTGTATCCATAAAATCTTGGGTGCTGAAGTCATAGAACTTGTAGCCCTCTCGTTTGAAGGCGAGTACTGCATTGGGCCCAAGCCAGACACTACCATCCATCCTCGGAGTGAAATGAATGCCCAGAAAAGGAAACCGCGGATCAGGTACCTATCACAGCAAAGCACAAGAAATACACCCTGAATTAAAATCCTAGAATCATAGTCGGAAGAGGCCCCAGAGCTATCCAGTACAACCCCCTAATTTCATGCAGAAGACACCATCAAAGTCCTCCCGAAAGATGCCTGTCCAGCCTCTGATTAAAAAACTCCAAAGAAGGAGATCCAAGGCAGTGTTTTCCATTGTCTAACAGCTCTTGCTGTCAGGAAGGTCTTCTTAATGTTCAAGTGGAATTTCTTTTCCTGTAGCTTGTCTCTGAAGCAACAGAAAACCAGCTTGCTCCATCTTCAATATGACATCAAATATTTAAACATGGCTATCATGTTACCTCTTAACCTTCTCTTCCCTAGGCTAAACATACCCAGTTCCCTAAACCTTCTAATATCTTAAAATGTATCAGAAGTAACCCTGTCTCTGCAGCACACATTAAGGGAAAGACACCGTGTAATAGAAGCAACTGCTCTGTTATTATATGCAATAAGTTCTATGTAATATAAAACATTATATGCAATAAGTTCTATGTAAAATAAAACACGGCCACATAGCCCGAAAAAACACAAAAAATTATGGATGCCGGCCATGAAAGCCTTGAACTTCACAAAACTGAGGGATTTTTTTCAACTTGGCTGTTTGCAATTTGTCCGTCCCTGTCTCATCTACTAATTTCTGTGTAATTTTTCTATGCAAACTGACCCAGCTGTGTACACACCAAACACTACCTATGCAACATATATACA
>NW_024810437.1:0-2930 GCF_019175285.1 Sceloporus undulatus | reverse complement strand
GATTATTGGCTAGCAAGACTGTGCGCACCGTCCATTTCTGGTATATGTGACGCATTCCTGGGCAGAGCTTTAATGCAAAGTCATTAATGCATTCTGCACAAAAACTCTCAAGACCCCCCAAAACAGATCCCCAAAGCTTGACGCTCGGATCTGCATTTGAACATAGGATCCATCCTTCTTTTGGATGTCAAAGCCATAGAAGACATGCTATTTGCTGGGTTTCGCTTCCCGTATTCGTTTTGCTTAAGACCTTTTTGCGAGTGCAGCGTGCGAAATTCTTTTTCTTTTTTTAATAGACTACTAGTAAATATCCTGTTTCATTTGCACAGCAATAAAAGTGTCATAGGTTTTGGATGGTTTTATGCACATTTTCCACATTTTTTTACAGTTACATAGTCGAATGCAGGGACTTTTAGGATGTAAGGAGCCTTTGTCGACTGGCATGAGCGATGCAAGTAGTACATGTCTGTATCTGCAGAACTGATGCAGTCTGGCATGATTTTAACCCATCCTATGAGATCCTGGGATTTGT
The DNA here is from genome assembly GCF_019175285.1 of Sceloporus undulatus. Classification (NCBI taxonomy): domain Eukaryota; kingdom Metazoa; phylum Chordata; class Lepidosauria; order Squamata; family Phrynosomatidae; genus Sceloporus; species Sceloporus undulatus. The sequence goes on along the minus strand of NW_024810437.1, from coordinate 2,398 downwards.
GGTTTGCTGTGGCACCAGAGCACTCTGGAAGGGAAGGCTAAGTGTCTCACAAAACCAGAAAATCCCACTTGGATTCTGTACAGTGGAGCCATGGCAGTCTAAATGGGGTCAATGTGGAATATTTCCACAGTGTAGATGCTACCTAGATGGTTCTTCCAGCTCCCTATTTCTATGATCCTGTACTACATTACGCCACATGCATACTACAGCCCTCACAATGTTCTGAAAGGGGCTCTGTAGTTTTTGCGGGTTTGTAGGGCTATGAAGATGCCAGCCACAGATGCCGGCGAAACGTCAGGAATAAAGTCTTCTAGAACATGGCCACATAGCCTGAAAAGCGCACAAAAAACTATGGAGGCCAGCCATGAAAGCCTTCAACTTTACAATGGCTCTGTAGTTTATCCAGCCTCATGGCCTGGAACTGCATGTGTCTCAGCCCAGAGTCATTGGACAGAACCCTATTGGGCAGCTACCAATTTGCAACCTACATTTACAGCCATTGCTACAGTAGCCACATATGCATGATCCTACCTAGCCTCTGCTAAACTGTGTGGTCACTGTTGGACTAGGACTCTGGAGACCAGGGTTCAAATCCCCGCTCAGTCATGGAAACTCATTAGCCAAGTCACACTTTCTCAGCCTCAGGGGAAGGCAATGATAAAGCTCCTTGGAACAGATCTTGCCAAGAACATTCCATGACACGTTCACCTTAGGCTCGCCATAAACCAGAAATGACTTGAAGGCTCAGAGCAACAGCAACGACGACAAACCTAAATCCTAGTTCTCCAAACCCCACTTAATGGGCTCAATAGGGGTCCATTCATTCCTACTGATCAAGACGTGGTTGCTTGACATTTCCTAATGTGAGTGAATTCCAGCATGAGGGAGAATTGTGACACGAGTCCTTTTTCTCCTTGTTGGTCAAAGATATCTACAATGGGAATGTCATGCAGACTCTTCTCAACTGCAGATGAATGGGCCCCTTGATCCCAGTGGCTGCTTACCAGTGAGATTTGGCTAGAATCTGTTATGTAACACTGTAGTGACAATCTTATGGAGTACATAATGGTCATACAGGTTGTGCCAACTGACTTTAGCATACCACATAGAGACTGACCCACTAAGGACTGGAGGCAGCTTCTGGCCTCTTAAGATGCGTGTGTCATTTAAACAGCATACCTCCAAAGTGACCCTAAGCAGCTTTATTTTATCCTGTCTGTTCGGGCCTTTGGAAAGCAGGACATAATGGCATGCATCACACACCCAACACGCATTACAATTTGGGTGTGCACTGGGCTCACACCAGTGCGAACCAGTAAAGAAGAGCAGCTTCTCTTTGGAAACCTCCGCCGTGCCCCAACCTGCCTTTGGAAGGATCGTGTCAACAGAAACCTACAACATCATTCCCCATCTCATTTCAAGGCTGCAAATTATTACTTTGCAAATAATTATTTGCAATGAATTAATGACACCTTCAAGTCAAAGCTTGAGGGATGGAAAACTCACACCAACTCTGTAGCATTTTGTTTTGCTAGTAATTTACCGGCTGCATTCCTGTGCACTTACACTGTTCCTTCCACTTCGATTGATACGCCAATTAAAAAATATATGTCAATTAAAAAATATACTTTATACAGGAATATTCCAGAGATGTAACCAACATAAAGCTATATTTGTTTAAACGGCACAGGTCTGCACCTGCATTTCTCACTAGCTCTCCTACACGCTATATCCTTCTCTATTTGCTTCTTCTATATTGCTGTGGCCCCTGGTTCAAATCCCAGTGTACTGTTACACAGAGTTAAACAAAGCTGGATGGGAGATTGGCAACAAATGCCAAGGGCTGTAGGGTATATTTTAGTGGTGAAACCACCTCTCTGTATTCCTTGCCCAAGAAAACCCTATGAAATCCATGGTGTTACAAAAAATTGATAGGAAACTTGAAAGCATATACGAATACACACAGAGGCAATACAATTTCAGCAGGCGTTGCATATCATACCACCAGGTTAAAAAGCAATTCCTGCTGAAATGCCCTCTTTCAGTCTGGCAAACCTAACTGAATCGCATCGATGGGGAAAGTCCTCTCTTGGAGATGGCAAGGAACCTACTATTAGAGTAGAACTATTGTTGTTGTGTGCCTTCAAGTCAATCATATGGTGACCCTAAAGCAAACAAGGTTTCCTTGGCAAGATTTGTTCAGAGAGAATTTGGAGTTTATCAGACAAGGGAAATTGGAAGTATAATCCGATGGCAACCTGAACGCAATCATGGGGTTTAACGTTATTGCGTGACAACCCACTACACGCAAATTCAGGCAGTGGGAAGTCAGTCTGAATGCAATCATGGGGTTCACATTATTGCATGATAGACTGCCACACGCAAATTTGGGCAATGG
>NW_024810436.1:0-2930 GCF_019175285.1 Sceloporus undulatus | reverse complement strand
ATGGTGGTGACCTATAGGCGAAGTCTCGCGTGACCACAAGAAAGGTTGCGTGAGACTTCGCCGCCATTGGCGGTGGCCTCTGGGAGGCCCAATGCCATTGCTGGGGCCCTCCAAGAGGGCTCCGGTGGCGGCAGCGGACCTCCGGAAGGCCCGTTGCCTTTGCTGGGGCCCTCCAAGAGGGTTCCGGTGGTGGCAGCGGGCCTCTGGGAGGCCCAATGCCGTTGCCGGGGGCCTCCAAGAGGCCAGTTGCCGTCACTGGGGTCCTCCAAGAGGGCCCTGGCAATGGCAAAAGGGCCTCCCAGAGGCCCACTGCTGCCACCAGAGCCCTCTTGGAGGGCCCCAGCGACGGCAAAAGGGACGGCAAAGAGGAGGAGGCCTCCAGTGCTGGTGGCCCCCACCGGCTTTTTTGCTGGCCTCTGACGGGTCCTAGGGCCCTGTCAGGGGCCGGCAAAGAGGGGGAGGCCTCCAGCACTGGAAGTGTTCCATATTTTAGATTTTTTTATTTTATTTTGTAATACCTGTATTTGCATATTCATAATGAGACATAATGAGGCTGGAGAGAGATGGAGGATCTGTAAAATGGTGGGAGCCATGAGTTGCCACCATGTCACAAATTCTTGCATTACTCTGCAGCAATGTCTTTCATTTCATTTTTTCATGCTTTTCCAGCCACACCTCTCTCCACCCTCACAAATACAGTACATTTATGTCATATACTACTTGTTCTATAGTTCAAAAGTTCTTGGATTTTGGGGTATTCTGAATTTTGGAATTCCGGATAGGGGATGTGTGCCTTCAAGTTGTTTCCGACTTATTAGTTTCTGCATGACAGGGAATTGGACTGGATTGCCCTTGGGGTCTCTTCCAACTCGACAATTCTGTGATTCTATGTTTCTATGATGATGGCCACCCTAAGGTGAACCTATCATGGCAACATTTGTTCCAAGGAGGTTTGCCATTGCTTGAGGCTGAGAGCCCCAGTAGGTTTTATGACCATGCGGGAATTCAACCCTGGTCTCTAAATTCAAAGTTCAACTCTCAAACTGCTATGCCGCTGGATCTCAATATTCAACCTGTATTGCACATACTATTTTCTATTATTTTAAAAATAATATTTGTTTTTCTTTTGTTTTTTGGTGGTGGTGGGGGACCCTTGAAATGCTAAAATGGTCCCAAATCCACAAAAAAAACCCCATCAAAAGTAACATTTTACATATAACGAGTGAGCATTACTCATATTAAAGGCAATGATATTACTAATCAGCATAATACTTTTTAAAAAATCAGTGCCATAAATATAATATGTTACCTCCAGTTCCAGATACAACTTGAAATGGGAAGTTGAACATTTATGGGGATAGATAAGCATTAAATACTTTATTATTAGTGGAGGATAGCTTCCTTTTAGAATGGGAGAAATGTAGACAAGTTGGGAACCAGCAAATGATGGTGTCTGGTGATGGGTTTTTTGTTTTTGTTTGTTTGTTGTTTTTGGCTTTCTGAGGTACTGCAGAAGCCTAGATTTGGTCCTTGTCCATAAGATTCTGCACCCCTATTATACAACAAAGCCAGTTCCCTAGATTCTTTTTGTTGTTTTAAAGTAATTTTGTGCAGTTCTTCATGTATATATCTTTCTCAGTATTAAAATTATTTAACATTTATTGTTATTTCTTTGTCTGTACTTCATCTCTTCATACTTAAACATATTAAAATTATTAAAACAAATACCCTGAAATTAATTAGAGAATTCTCCCCCCCCCCCCGCCATTTAATTTAAAAAAGAAAAAGTTTTCCGTTTAAGTCCACATGCAATTAATCATTACCATGATAAAATACTCAATGCTTTATAATCTTTGGACAGTTCACAATAAAGTGAAATGATGTACAACTTTTATGGAGATTTATTGTCCTCATTTAGGAAGAATATATGCAGTATTTTTTACCTGATTCAACTAAACTAATGGAATGAACCCGAAACATAGGTTAATTAAGTTAGAGACATTTTTTCACTGGCATATGGTTTCTGTGCGGTTTAGGAAACTAGGTGTAGAGTCAGCAGTTTGTATCTGTGTGTGTGTGTGTGCGCGCACACACCTGCAGGTGTGTGTGTCATTAAAATGAGTTTTTCAAAACTAAGATAAACAATACCTTATAGAAACAAATTGTCACTATCGTTACCTTGCATGATTTCTTCTAATAGTAAAATGCAAATAGAAATAATTCATAAATATATGTTCTAGACTACTGTATGCTACTTACCTACTATTACTTACTGCTTACTGAATCTATAATATGTGCACTCAGGCCTTCAGCATTAGAGTTAAGTAAACAAACAGGGATGTCATGCATGTTAACCCTCTTCCTTCTGTTGCTACTTTGATCCTACCCAACTGATGTGTCTGAAAAGAAAAGATTCCTCTATGCATAGACATTCTCCATGTGAGCCAAGCTCTAGAAAATTAAAATGTTCCATCCATACAGGATTCTCTCCTCTTCATACCTGTCAGTTTGCACACTGGAAAAGCAACAGTGGTGATGGCGGTGGTTCCTTTATTACATATACACCACAAATGGGGAAGCCTGAAGTTGTTGATCCGTCATCTGAAGGCCTCAATGGTCCAATATAGTATTAAGTGACCACATTTCTAACAGTTACCTATTTTTTGTTATATTAACTACTTCTTTATTTTATTTTTATTTTTGCTGTTATGTTCTTTCAAGTCATTTCTGACTAATGATGACCCTAATCTATCTTGTTTTTTTTTAAAAAAAGTAATATTTGTTTGGGGAAGGTTTCCATTGTCTACCTCTGAATGAATGTGACTTGTCCAAGGTCACCTGATAGGTTTCCATGGCTGAAGTGGAATTTCAGCCCTAGCCTCCCAAAGTTCTAATGCAAACCACTACATTATGCTTGTATGTGAGTGAAA
>NW_024810435.1:0-2930 GCF_019175285.1 Sceloporus undulatus | reverse complement strand
ACTCCCAATCAAAGCACCCCCATTGACAGATGGCCATCCAGCCCCTGCTTAAAGACCCCTAAGGAAGGAGACTCCACTACCTTCCAAGGGAGTGTGTTCCACTGTTGAACAGCCCTTACTGTCAGGAAGGTCTTCCTAATGAGGTGGAATCTCTTTTCCTGGAGCTTGCATCCATTGTTCCGGGTGCTGTTCTCTGGAGCAGCAGAAAACAAGTTAGACATCCTTTTAAATATTTAAACAGGGCTATCATATCATCTTTTAACCTTCTCTTCTCCAGGCTAAACATCCCCAGCTCCCTGAGTCGTTCCTCATAGGGCAAGGTTTCCAGACCCTTCGCCATTTTAGTCGCCCTCCTTTGGACACGCTCCAGTTTCTCAATGTCTTTTCAGTGTCAGTGGGATATCACCTTTATAGCAATCTCTGGCAGGGCGACCAGATGTCCTAACTGCAAAGGAGGACAAGGCACTGCAAAATGCAGGGCATTCAAGAAAAAAATGTTGGACATTACAAAATAAAAGCTAAAACACAAATCTAAATCTAAATCAATGCTTCTTAGTCCTGCTCAAAATGGAAGATATTTTGGAATTCCTCCTGGACAGAAGGCTGAAATTTAGAACATGTTCTGGAAAAGGAGGCTATCTGGTCACCCTGATCTCTGGTCCTATTGTTTCCCGGTTAAGTGTTAGCTCCAAGTCTCAAGGATTTAGCATGCTAATACGTATCTCTATGTTTGGCTGAGGTGGATTGTTTTTGTACAGTACTTCCTTGTCAACAGCACAAATGTTGAAACACTTTCTGAGTGGGGCCTGACCAAAGCAGAATACAGTAGCACTATTACTTCTCTTGATCTAGACACTATACTTTTATTGATGAAGTGTAAAATTGCACTGGCCTTTTTAGCTGCCGCATCACACTGTTCACTCATGTTCAACTTGTGATCTACTTGCACTCCTAGATCCCTTTCACCCGTAGTTTCATTCAGCCAGGTGTCCCCCATCCTATATCTGTGCATTTCATTTTTTTTCTAGCTAAGTACATAACCAGGGAAGTCTTGTTCAGCCAGGTGTCCCCCATCCTATATCTATCAATTTCATAGCATTTCATGGTCATTGGGGGACAAAGCAAGGATGTTTGCCTAAATCCAAGGTTAGTAGATAATCCTATGATATTGGGAGGTAGTGTGGGAGCTAAAAGATGATGTGATGAATAGGCCAAGAGACCCTCCATGAGGCTGGGAGGTTAGCTACTGTTATGTGTGTAGTGTGACAGGAAAGTGTTGCATTGCTGAGGACACAGACTGCTATATAGGTCTGTCCCTGAGCTTTCCACTCCACCAAATGCATCCAAGGAAGTAGGTTCAAGTCTACGAAAGGTCAGGCTACCAACTTCTTTGTTTCAGTTAGTCTCAAGAATGCCACGTGATCCTTTTGCATAGTGAATTTCCAAACTAACATAGGTATGTCTTTGAATTCTACCACCATTTGTAGGGCTCTATCTTTAAGCATTTTAAAATATTTAGTATTTGCATGTATGTACTGCTCCACTGATTTCTTTTTCTTTTTGTCCTCCTGCCACAGTCCTTTAAAGCAGATCTCTGAGAACTGTCTCTTTCTGTCAAGCCATTTGTAGTGCTCTCTCTCTTTGTTGTTCTTTTTTACTGCCCTCCAGTCAGTCTCATGGCAACCCTGTGGGTTGCCCTGTAGGCTCATGAACTCCTGGAATGAGTCCATCCATCTGGCATTTAGCCTTCCTCGCTTTCTAGTACCTTCTACCTTTCCTAGCAATGTCTTTTCTAATGAGTCATGCCTTCTCATAACATGATCAAAGTATGATAGCCTCAACTTTGCCTTCTTTTACTGCTTTTACAAGAGTCCAGGGAGGAAAATATGGGTATTTTTTCTCACCCCACAACAAGCCTTTAAGGTAGATCACTCTGAGAAATGTCCCCTTTTCATCAAACCATTTTAGGACTCTGTCTCTATCCCTTTTTAGATACAGTATGTTATTTGAATTTATATACTGCTCTTCCAAGAGTTCAGGGCAAATCCTCCCATAACAAGCCTTTAAGGTAGATCACTTTGAGAAATGTCTCTTTTTCATCACACCGTTTGTAGGGTCTTGTCTCTAAGCATTTCTAAATGTTTATTATTTGCATTTATGTACTGCTCTTCCAAAACTGCAGGAAACTCTGATTTTTTTTCCTCCTCTTGCAACAAGGCTTTAGGATAGATTGCTCCAAGAAATTATGAGTAGCCCAAATTCAACTCAGCTTCGTCATGGAGTTGAGACTTGCCCTTGAAAGCAAATCCCCATTGATGACTATAAAACATCTGAGAAAATAATGCTTAGAATGAGCTGCATATCCCTGATTATTGTATATGGAGTTGATTTTATATTGACTAGAAATACACTAGCACCAGGTTTATTTATTTATTTATTTAGGTATTTATATCCCGCCCTTTAGCCCTAATGGCTCTCAGGGTGGCTTACAATATTATTTTTAATCAGACAGTTCCCTGCCCTCAGGCTTACAATCTAAAAGACACGAAACAAAAGGAGAAGGGAATGATGGAGGGAAAGGGGATGAGGTCCAGTGGTTCTTCTCTCCCTCTAAGGCCTGGACCAAGGCAGATGGATTGGAGGGAGGGCTCTTCCTTCTTCCAGGCTAGCCCTGATGGAACTGGATTTGCCTGGCAAACTCCCTCTCAGGCCGGCGGATGGCAGTTGTGGAGGGAGGAGTCTCCTTCCTTCAGGCTTAGTCTTGATGGAGCTGGACTTGCCTGGTGAACTCCCTCTCAGGCCGGCAGATGGCAGTTGTGTTATTGTAGTGGTCTCATCATTGGACTTTGGAGACCAGGATTCAAATCCCTGCTCAGCCATGTACATCCATTAAGTGACCTTGGGCAAGTCACACTCTCTCACCCTCAGAA
>NW_024810434.1:0-2931 GCF_019175285.1 Sceloporus undulatus | reverse complement strand
TCAAACCCCAAAGGGGGGAAAGTTCCCAGAGACCTTCCCTGCAGAGTCTTGTAGGGCCAATTGGCTGTGAGGTTTGAGGTGCTTCTGATGAGATGCAGTTGTAGGGCAACGCATTTGGAAGGCACCCATTTGGGGAAGAGGAAGAGAGAGGGAGGTGCGACGGAGAACAGGAGCCGGAATCACCTGTTCCTCTGGATAGAAGTGGATTGCAGCTCCCAGCAGCTTCTAGCAAGCATGGCCAATGGTGAGGGAGAGTGGGAGGTGCAGTCCATCAACATCTGAAAAACTACCTGATTCCCATCCCTGTTGGAAAGGCTGGGTTGCTTTTAAGGAGTTTGTGGGGGGTGGCTTGCCCCCAAATTTGTTGGGCAATCAGCTCAGGACTGGCATCTCTGCCAGGATGATGTTCCTGCCACCCTCACGCTTGGCCTCGTCTGAGCCAGGGAAGAGTTGCCACACTCAGAGGCATTCCTAGTATATTGGTGCAAATCATTCATCAATCATCCCTCTTTTCCACAGCCTTTTTGGGTCCAGTGGACCTGCTGGACAAGCAGAAGAGGGGGAGGCTTGCTTTCTCTTGCCAGACCCATAACTTCAGCACCCCTTCCCAGCAGCGCACTAGGTGACGCCCCCCGCACCCTCCAGGCAATGCCCTTGGCCATCTTTCTGGCCTGGGCCAGTCAGACACTGGGCCGTCTCCCTTCCTGATCTCTCACACAAAGTTATAGTCGGTGCCCTGACTGAGGTTCTCTGGACAGTGCTGGAGGAAATGCTTGCCTTTGCGTGGAATGGGAATCTCTGGCTTCAGTAATCTTATTCAAGAAGAATATACGAAGATTCTGAGGAAGTCAGTGAACATGTGAAATAAAAGTACTGTCAGTCCTCGGTATACGCTGGGGTTTGGTTCCAGGGCCCACGGTGGATGCCAAAACCCATGCATGCTCAAGTTACAGTGGACCCTTGTTAAACGCTTTGGTTTGGTTCCACAATACCCTGTGTATTACAAAATCTGTGTATGCTCAAGTGCCAATCAATACAATGACATAGCAAAATGGTGTCTCTTATAAAAAATGGAAAATCAAGGTCTGATAGTTGAAATTTATACTTTTTTTAACATTTTCAAACCGTGTATCCTTGAACCTGTGTATAAAATACTCCGTGTATAAGAAGGGCCGACCGTACCTTAAATACAAGGGCATACAAAAATAGTGTCCCTTAAATAAAATAAAATAAAAAGAGTTACTTTTTGGAACTGATAAATTTTGAAAACATTTTCAAGGTCTGGATGCTTGAATCCATGGACAAACATCCGTGGAAATTAGCTGGGAAACAAAGCAGTCCCAGATTGCAAGCAGACCTCTAGAGATTCCCTCGACAGCTGGTCCAGAAACAGTCTAATTTTATGTTATCTAAGCAGAAAGGCAGACTAGTTCATCTTCTGGGATTAAGTTGGAGCCACGTCTAGCCAGCAAGAAAGGTCTGAAAGAGAAACAGCATGGTGCCATGGACTGAGGGCTGGACTAGGACCGGGAGGCCAGGATTCGAATCCTTACTCAGCCTTGGAAATCCTTGGGTGAGCTTGCATATATCACACTCTTTCAGCCTCAAAGGAAGGCTCTTCTGAATAAATATTGACATAAAAGAGACCCCTACGACTAAGTATTATACAGTGGTTTGAGTATTGGCCTAGTACTCTGGAAACCAAAGTTTAAATCCCCACTCGGCCATAGAAACTCACTGGCTGCCCTTGGGCAAGTTGCACTTTCTCAGTCTCAGAAGAAGGCAATGGTAGCAAGGTTTTTACCAGAGGACCTCAATGTGTGGGGCGGATTGTATGGGAGAAAGCGATCCCGTAAGTAAGGTTATAACCAAGACCTTGTACTGTGCCCTGAAATTAATAGGCAGCCAATTAAGAGATTTTAATATAGGTGTGATATGGTCACCTCTAGATCTTCCAGTGACCACTCTGGCAGCCATATTTTGGATTAGTTGAATTTTCCAGACTTGGTACAAGGATAGCTTAGGTAGAGCGCATTACAGAAGTCAAGATGTGAGGTTACCAGAGCATGCATGATAGTTTTCGGGTCTACAGGTTCCAGGAAGGGGCACAGTTGGTATATCAACCAAGGCTGATAACAGGCACTCCTGGCCATCGCATCTATCTGAACTCACATCTGGAGCAACGCATTCAGGACCACCCCCAAACTGCAAACACAGTCCTTTAGGGGAAGTGTGACCCCATCCAGGAACGGTTGACAAACCTCCATACCTGGATTAGGATCTCCATCAAGTACCTCGGTCTTATCTGGATTCAGTTTTAATCTGTTTCTCCTCATGTAGCACATTACTGCCCCAAGACATTCATTCAGAGGGGAGATGCCTTCCTTAGTTGATGCAGATGTCTGGGGCATGAAGAGATATAGTTGGGTGTCATCAGCGTATTGATAGCACTCCACTCCATGTCTCCAGATGATCTCTCCCAGAGGTTTCATGTAGATGTTAAACAGCATTAGTGACAGAATGATGCCATGAGGAACGCCAAATTTAAACTCCCTTTTAAAGGAACAACTGTCCCCAATAATCTCTGTCTGGAATCTGCTTGAGAGATAGGACCGGACCCAGATCCCCAATTCCCTCAGGCTTTCCAGAATGATACCATGGTCAATGATATTGAAAGCCACTGAGAGATCCAAAAGCTTCAAAAGTGTCACACTTCATCTGTCGGTGTTCAAAGATCATCTACTAAGGCGACTATAGCATTCTCAACTCCGTATCCCGTCTTGAAGCCAGTTTGAAATGGGTCTAGATAATCTGATTCTTCAAAGAATGCTTGGAGTTCAATAACAACTTCCTTCTCAATCACCTTGCTTAGAAATGGAAGATGGGAGACGGATCTGTAATTGTTCATGTCCAAGGGATCTAGGGAGGGCT
>NW_024810433.1:0-2931 GCF_019175285.1 Sceloporus undulatus | reverse complement strand
CAATTGACAAAGAATCTATATGTGAAATTATGCTGAGAAAGTGTTCTCTATGTATTTAAGAGTACATATGGTTTGTTTGCAACTGAAAGTTGCTAAACTTGTCAAAAATTTACTATACTTGTATGAGGCCACAAATTTACAGATCCTATTACCTTCAAATATACAGGAGAGAGCAGAAGAGTTAGTTCTCCCACCCGCTCCCTTTATTTTGAGAAGCCGGAACTACTGAAAGATTGAGGGGAATGACCATCAAAAATATAAGAATCTAAGGACCTTATCACTTGGCTTATTAATTTGGCTTACCCTTCCCAGTTTAAATTTCAATTCCGGTTGCAAGGTTTTTGCTGCCAAAGTTGCCACCCGAATACAGCCTGGGTGCATCTCTGCTTCCAGGAGCACTCTGCGCAGCTCTTTTCAGACCTGGGAGTTTTCCGGCTTAAGAAAATGGCAGCTGGAGCACTCCTGGAAGCAGGGATGCACCTGGGCTGTATTTGGGTGGCAACTTTGGCAGCAAAAACCTTCTGTTAAGATCAGGATGCAGCCCAAATTGAAATTTAAACCAGGAAATTTAAATCAACAGAATTAATAAGACAAGCGATAAACTCCTAAAACTATCTTATTTAGGCATTCCTTGGACTACATCTATAGTTCTAAACACATTTATTAGCATTCAGAGTGATAGCTGTATTAGTCTACTAGCATAAAAAGACTTGAAGAAATCCAGTAGCATCTTTGAGATTATCTGAGAAGAAAGAATGTCTAACATATGCTTTTGTGGACTATACTCCACTGTATCAGATGTATTGGATGAAGTGCACTGTAGTTGGATGGGCGATTTCCATCGGATCTTAAATTGGCCATTGTAAGACCGATCCTAAAGAAGCCCTCCCTCGACCCCCTGGTACATAATAATTATCGGCCTGTTTCGCTGCTACCTTTCTTGGGGAAGGTGATCGAAAGGGCGGTTGCGATCCAGCTTCAGGCGGTCTTGGATGAAACGGATTATCTGGACCCATTTCAAACTGGCTTCCGGGCGGGTCACGGGGTTGAGACGGCCATGGTCGCCTTGGTCGATGATCTCCGTCTGGGCATCGACAGGGGAAGCGTGTCCCTGTTGGTGCTCTTGGACATCTCAGCGGCTTTCGATACCATAGACCATGGTATCCTTCTGGGGCGCCTGGCTGAGGTGGGAATTGGGGGCACTGTGCTCCAGTGGTTCCGTTCCTACCTCTCTGGGAGGTCCCAGATGGTGCAGCTGGGGGACGTGTGCTCCAGCGAGCGGGCCCTTAAAACTGGGGTCCCTCAAGGAGCCATTCTGTCCCCCATGCTATTTAACATTTACATGAAACCGCTGGGAGAGATCATCCGGAGACATGGGGCGCGGGGTTATCAGTACGCTGATGACACCCAAATTATTTTCTCTATGTCTCCGACTGATGCAGTGACTGGGGATGGCGTCTCTCCTCTCGTGGCCTGTCTGGAGTCAGTAATGGGCTGGATGAGGGAAAACCGACTCAAACTTAATCCAGAGAAAACGGAGGTACTAGTGATAGGTCCCCCTGGTCCAGGAATGGCGGTGGTTCCACCTGTCCTGAATGGGGTCACGCTCCCCGTGAAGGACTCCGTGCGCAGTCTGGGGGTGCTTCTTGACTCGTCCCTTCACCTGACTGCTCAGGTGAATGCGACGGTCAAGAGTACCTGTTATCAGCTTCGGCTGATTCGCCAGCTGCGCCCATACCTGGCCCAGAGGGACCTAGAAACTGTTGTACATGCTCTGGTAACTTCGAGACTGGATTTCTGCAACGTACTCTACATGGGGCAACCCTTATACCAAACTCGGAAGCTCCAAGTAGTGCAGAACATGGCAGCACGGCTGGTCACTGGTGCTCCCAGGACCAGCCATATAACACCTGTGCTTAAAGATCTCCATTGGCTGCCTATTCGCTTCCGAGCTCAATATAAGGCGTTGGTTATTACCTATAAAGCCCTAAATGGCTTGGGCCCAGGATTCCTGAAGGACCGTCTCTCCCCGTACATTCCGCCTCGCACCCTCAGAACATCTGGGCAGCAACTCCTGAAGGTGCCTGGGGCAAGGTTGGCCGTTACGGCCAGAAGATCCTTTTCCACAGCTGCCCCAGCCCTTTGGAACACGCTGCCCATAGAGCTCCGCTCATCTACCACCCTGGCCCAATTTAGGAAGGGACTTAAAACCTTCCTATTTAATCAGGCATTCCCCGACTAAACATCCTGTGGGCCTCCCTCCTCTCTCGTGGCCGTGAGGTTGGGCTAATGGGGTCTTTTATTGTTTTTATGGACTGTTGTTGTTTTAATCTGTTTTTAATTTGTATATTGTTGCACTTTGGTGCATTCTGTAAGCCGCCCTGATCTATTTGGAAGGGCGGGGTACAAATAAAATTTTATTATATTATTATTTATTATTGAAGCTTATGTACCCAACCTGTGCTCCAAGGAGTCCTTAGGGCTCTATGTGCACTTCCCAGGTGCTCCACGGCTGCTCCATGAAAATGAAAGAACTAAAAATTGAATGAAATTAAAGAATAAGAATATATTATTATATGTGCTCCTAAACACCATTAATTTGTAAGACATAGGGTGGGCCTCTTAGGGGCTTCACCATAGAAGTAAGGGCTGAGCGAACCTTTGTGCTAGACATTTCCACCCAGTTTGTTTCAAAAGTGTTGCTGGATTCCTTTACATATTTAGGTAATAGGTTGTGGAAAATCTCTGGATTTCAGAGAATAAACTATTTTCAGTGGCCTAATGTTTTTAAAAAAGTGATAAGGAAGATAAAATAAGTCAGCAAAATAAATTATTGCCTGGGTATGTATGGAAGACAGCACCCACTGGTTCAGTCACCTCATGTTTATTTGTCATAACATAACAGCAGTGTCTATGGTTTAAATAAAGGCT
>NW_024810432.1:0-2931 GCF_019175285.1 Sceloporus undulatus | reverse complement strand
CTTGCATCCATTGTTGTGTCTCCTTTTCTCGGTGTCAGCAAAAAGCACGACTGCTCCTTGCGCAACATGGCACCCTTTCAAATGTTTAAACATGGATATCATATCCACTCTTTATCTTCTTTTCTCCAGGCTAAACATAACCAGCTCTCTAAGCTGCTCCTCATAGAGCTTGATGGTTTCCAGACCCTTTACCGCTTTGGTCACCCCCCTTTGTACATGCTCCAATTTGTCAACATCCTTTTTGAATTGTGGGGCCCAGAACTGGACACAGGATTATTCCAAATGAGCCCTGACCAAAGCAGAATAGAGTGGCACTATTACTTCTCTTGTTCTAGAAACTATTCTTGTATTGAGGTAGCCTAGAATCACATTGGCCTTTTTAGCTGCCTCATCACACTGTTGGCCCATGTTCAACTTGTGGTCTACTAGGAGTCCTAGATCCCTTTCAAGCCTAGTTTAATTGTGATAGCAACATCCGGTAGAATATTTGAATCTGTAGTTCAGTGAGGCACTATTGCTCTCCAGGCTCTAAGGATTCTAATAACCCCATCCTAAACTGCCAATTCTAGGATTTTATGGGAAGAAGCCATGGAGATTAATGCTTTTCTCACCCAAATGGTACTCAGCACATCCCTGAGCAAGTTTCCTACCTCCTTTGGCCCCTCTTCCATCCTTTTAAGGCTCTGGAGAGTCTTCTTAGGAGAAAGCCCTCCCTTGGGCCTGCAATGGCTCAGAGAGGGCCCAACAGTGGCAAAATGGCCTCCACTTCCCCAAAGGGATGTTGAGGGGCAAAATATTATTTCATCTCCCGCCCCCCCCCCCGGCAATACAATGTGGGGTTGCCCCTGAGATCTCCTCCAACCCCATCAGTAGTCCATGCCTGTCTTCCAGATGTTTTAAGGCTGTTTTAAGGCTGCTGCCTGGCACTTCACCCTCACCAAAATTGGAGTCCAGGTCCCAGCCCCCTTGCTCTGCCTTTGCCAATGAATTATTTGTATATTGATTAACCTGCCTTTCTCAACAAATGGGCCTAAAAGAGATGTCATACTGAGGAGGGAGCTGACTTGTTTTCAGCTGCTCCAGAGACTTGGACCCGGAGCAGTGGATGCAAGCCACAGGAAAAGAGATTCCACCTCAACATTTGAAAGAACCTCCTGAGAGTAAGGGCTGTTCAACAGTGGAACACACTCCTTCCTCGGAGTGTAGTGGAGTCTCCTTCCTTGGAGGTCTTTAAACAGAGGCTGGATTGCCATCTGTTGGGATGCTTTGATTGAGAGTTCCTGCATGGCAGGCGGTTGGACTGGATGGCCCTTGCGGTTTCTTCCAACTCTATGACTCTATGATCCCTTTTATGCATCACACTCTGTGGGTTTGTGTCTGTAACAGAGAGACGGAGGGAAAGTGAAAAATAGAAAATCAGGGAAGAGAGGCTGAAAATGAGATGCTGAAGCAGTGCAGATGGGCAAGAAGGAAGGTTGGAGAGCGGAGGGAGAAAGGGAAGGGGATCTGGCAGATGGGAGCCAGGAGTGGAAGGCAGGAGCAAAGCCAGGATCTCCTAGCTCTGTGCGGAGAGGAAGGGACCTCTGGGAAGGGCCAGGAGAGGGGCCTTGGGGATTGGGAGGCACCCACCAACCTGACAGATTTTAAGAACCGAACTGGTGAGAACCAGCTCAGGTCCTTGTTTTCAAACATATTAAGGGGTTCCATTTAGAAATTATGAGCAATGTCTACGAAGAGAGGAAAGGGCAACACAAATGCCTTTTTGTCTAATGTTTCTTTCCCAACCTGAGCATGCTTAGCTCCATGGGTGATTCCAGAGGCCCTTTGTTACCTGAAATGCTGGAGTCTGGGGAGGACACTCCCAAGTGCTATGCTTTCAGGGGAATTTCATACTTAGCTCAAAGGAGAGATTGGGGCAACGGTGGCCTCGGGACTCATCCCATTCCTGATCTCCCCCCTCCCCCGGTGTTAGGGGGATCCCATCTATTTTCGAGCCCTTTTTAAATGAATAGGGCTCCGCACAGGCGGCATTAACCCTTATGGGGCATGCCGCCCCTTTTCCCAGTGTGGCTTTTAGTGTATGCTGAAATACGCGTAAGACGTGCCCGCGTATGACGCAGGTGCACTGTACATGCATGCAAACATATATAGGTGTCCACACAAACACACAAGAACTAGGTAACAAAGGTAGGAGTGATTAATAGATGTTAGGCTTTGCTAATGGTAATACGTAACCTAGACCAAACTTGATTCCAATTGCTGAGGTTTCCAGAATGGGGAGAGAAGTCAGTGACTCCCATGGCAAGTGGAGCTGGCGAGTGTAGTGAGAGGTTTAGCAATGTAAACCAACAGAGTGTCTGTCTGCAACTGGACTGCAATATTTATACTGAAATGGTTGCTAGTGGGCAGAACCCGAGTTTTCTATAAGGTTTAAATTGCTTTGAATGTTTCTTGGGTGGGGAACATATGGTCCAAAATCAAATTGAATGCAATGGGTGCTTGGTGCCAATACCTCAGACATAAGGGATTACCAAACCGCTCCTCAGGTCCTTGTTGGCTCTGAATTCCAGTCCCGTTCACAAGCCAATGTACAGCGCAATGTGAGCATGATGCTCCCAGATGCAGCTCAACAATAACATAGCACCGTATGGAAACAACTTTCCAGATACTGGTATTGGCAATGCACTGACCACATTTCACACTTAAAAATAAGTCACAGACACAGTTGATTTCATCTGAATCTTTGGAGGTTCTCTATCTTGAGTTGCAATATAATAAAAATATTTGCAAGCTCTCTTCACTGACTTCCATCATGTTCACCATCTCTTGTATACACAACTCCAATCCAGTCTTATCCACAACAATCCACATGTGTCCTGTATTCTGTATTGGTTGTGGTCCATCTCCTGGTGCCACACAGCATGAAGCGTC